>NC_089843.1:70563848-70863848 GCF_035609145.1 Eleutherodactylus coqui | reverse complement strand
TTTGATGGATGTTTTATGATAAGGTACAACAGTTAGACAATTGTATTTTCAACCGTGGCATATTAGGAAAAGTTTTAGAAAATAATTTAATAAAAATAAGTTGACTTAAGTTGCGCTAAAGCAAAAACATAATAGGGGCACAACTTCAGAGCTAACTTTGAAATCCTAAATTTGACTTCATAAATAATAACTGAAAATGACACATTTTTAAAAAAAAATCACAGAAAAAAAACCTATTTGTGTGTCTCCATCTTAGGGTAAAGTACATTTTGTGTTGACAGAGTGTTCATAACTTCTGACAGAATTTATATGAAAAGAAATGCTCTTGTGTCATCTTATAGTTCAGATTACTTCTTTTGAAACTGATATGAAACAATGAAGTAAAAGTTGATGGTAAACAAAAATGCTGTATAATCATTCTTCATAGGTTTTCTAGCAGCCACCTCTTCAGCAATTCATTATATTGTATGTATTGCAGGCTGTGAGATAAAAAGTTCTGCTCTGACAGAATACATATTTATGTTTACTATAGACACATCTTCAGACATATTGATTCCCGTAACAGAAAACTTTGTAGGCTCTTAATATGGCAACATTAAATTTACAACTAGAATGGATTCCCTCTGGCCCCTTTGAGTTGATGTTCTGTATTAATTACAGTAATAACGGTACTGAATTACAGTATTTTTGTTTTACTAATTTAATAAATTTGTCACACAAGTGCTCAAGTGACATCAGCTAAAACAATGCCACCTTATACTTTTAAATATGTGCCCATCATAAGAAATGAGTTTGATGGCCTACCGTCAATCTATACAGCACAAGTGCATATCCCTTTTTAATTACATCTTAAAGGGAACCTGTCAGCTTGAAGATGTTGTCCAAACTGCAGTAGGCATGTTATAGAGCAGAAAAGGGTGAGCAGATTGATATATAGTTTTATGGGAAAAGATTCGATATATCCTCTACTTTTTCATTTACATTTCTGCTCTTTCTAAACTTAGAGGTCCTATCAGTGACTGGTATCTATATATGACTATTTATCCAAAATTGGCTATTGATTACTGAGGCCCCACTGAAATTCTAAGCCTAGAAAGGTCAGACACTTGAATAAAATACAAATCGTACTGAATCTTTTCCCATAAAACTATATATCAATCTGCTCAGCTCCTCTCACTCTATAATGTGCTCCCTGTAGTTTGGAGAGTGTATCCAAGTTGATAGATTCCCTTTAATTTACACTTATAATTTTGTGCACATAGGTTAAAACATGAATACATTCTAATAAATGATTTGTTAAACAACCCAAGAATTGTCCGTAGCAGCAATTGAGAGCTTCAAATCAGCTTCAAAACTGGTTGTCTCCTACTAGACCTCTTGGGTTCATTACCTTGTCGGAGCCTGGAACCACAAGAGGATCCTGTGTAGCTCTGGTGGCCCTATCTCACCAGACAGTATATACGCACTATTGTCTGCAGGCATAGCATATAAAATGTATTGTCAGAAGCCACAGTATATGAGATTATTATTTACAGGGACACTGTGTGGCACCTGTTTACAGGGTGAAATTAGTACCAATCTTATAATCAGGATGCAGAGTATGTGATAGTATTATATTCAACAAAGAAGCAAAGAAGAAAAGCACTAGGGTGTAGCCCAACCTTTTCGGGGTAAGAAAAAGCACTGGAGTCAAGAATATGCTTGACCTTCCTATTTAAAATCAGCAAATGACTCAAGTGGTTTTCCTTACACGAAAAAGGTTCTGCTACACCCTAGTGCTTTGCTTTGTTTGTTTGTTAAGTACTAGTGTTAAACAAATCAAGCCAGTAGAAAGAACCCCATATTAGGTCAAACTTTGTTAAAAATGTGCTGAGCTTTTAGCCAAGTTCTACCTGAAACAGGGTTCTACTGGTTCGGTTTGCTCTACACTAGTCCTGAACATAGGTGTCACGTCCACTTTGTGCGTGCAATAATTGCAAACCAAAAAATAAACTCTCTGGCAATGTTCATACCACACTACCAGGAACCCCCTGCAGTACAAGGAAAAAATAAGCAAAGGAGGGAAACTTTCCCTAAGGGAAACTAGAGGGTGACAACCCCTGCCTAGTAGTGAATGGCCCACCCTGATAAGGATGCATCCACCCTCGTACATGTGCCACTTACTAACCCTGATAACTGACAAAGGAAAAAACACCATAAGGCCTTAGTCACACGGGCGCATCGGCACCCGTACACCGACGCTGATGCGCCCGTGTGACTGACACCAGCAGACGGATGTACCTGCAGACGGCCGTCTCTCTGCAGCGCTGGAGGAAAGAACATGTGACCGGCTCCATTGCCGGTCATGTGTTCTTTCAGCAGCGCTTCAGAGAGACGGCCGTCTTTAGGTACGGACGTCTTCTCACTGACAGTCAGACGGGCGCATCGGCGCCGGTGTACAGGTACCGATGCGCCCGTGTGACTAAGGCCTAAGAGTAAACCAAAACCTCAAATCTCAGTAATAAATCTCTGAACTAATCTGCAGAGCCGCTGAAAGAACCACAGAAACCAGATCCAGAGAGGTCCTTTATTCCACAGCAGAAGAAGACTACATTGAAATTTACCAGCATGGAACCCAGATCAGAAGGGAACTATAATGTCTCCCTAATTGCCCCTAGGTGTATACCAATAGCTGACACACCTATGAGAGTCAAAGAAGATCAGATGCACAGTCAAGCTCAAACTGACACAGCAACAGATGTATACCACTGTCTAAAAGCTATAAAGCCCTATATACCACTTCAGAGTGTTATACAGGGCTTTTATGAATCTTAATGTTATACACCAGTAAACTCATGGTTTGGTTTGAACTAATTCGGACCAAACTGAAGTATTTGCAAAAGTGTGAGTTGCAATTTCAATAGCTGTTCTGTTCTTCAACATCTGTGGCTCACCTTCAAAACTCCTGTTTTCTGAAATGCTCCCCACTTTTCTTATGCTTACTATTGTATTTACAGTATTTACAGTTTGTGGCACTATGAGGAGTTTGGGTACCTACAAAGAGCATAATGTACCACAAATGTGAAGAGCAAAAAACATCATAGCAACTCTGCAAACACAAACTGTCATTGCAATAATTATGAATTATTCTACTTATGACCATGTCTGATCAGTGCTGTGCCAACCTAAAAAACCTAGGTGTACTGCCAATGCAAAGATTAACTAAATGGGCTGCACACATCTGACCTATGGAATGAATGAGCATCTCTTTTAAAAAAAATGAAGCCTGCTCTTTCTCCCACAACACCTTCAGCATTTATTAATTGTCACCTACCACATTTGTCCTTGTGCTAATTTTCCATGTTGAAGATATCTCACTTGTCTTGCTTGTCAGACAGTACTATTTCTATCTTTCAGAATATACTCATATCGCTGGCTCACTATACTCTGGTGCTGACCTCAATGTATTTACCCCGTACTAGAAGATATACAATATATCAACTTAAAAAATGACCAGCATTTCTAGAATGGTGAATACTAGAGATGAGCGAGCACCAAGATGCTCGGCTGCTCGTTACTTGGGATGAAAATTTCGCTATGCTCGAGGGTTCGTTTCGAGTAACGAACCCCATTGAAGTCAATGGGCGACCCAAGCATTTTTGTATATCGCCGATGCTCGCTAAGGTTTCCATTTGTGAAAATCTGGGCAATTCAAGAAAGTGATGGGAACGACACAGCAACGGATAGGGCAGGCGAGGGGCTACATGTTGGGCTGTATCTCAAGTTCCCAGGTCCCACTATCAAGCCACAATAGCGGCAAGAGTGCCCCCCCCCCTCCCAACAATTTTTACTTCTGAAAAGCCCTCATTAGCAACGCATACCTTAGCTAAGCACCACACTACCTCCAACAAAGCACAATCACTGCCTGCATGCCACTCTGCTGTCACTTCTCCTGGGTTACATGCTGCCCAATCCCCCCCCCCCCCCCCGCACGACCCAGTGTCTACAGCACACACCAAAGTGTCCCTGCGCAGCCTTCAGCTGCCCTCATGCCACACGCTGGCCTCATAGCCACACCACCTTCATGTCTATTTATAAGTGCGTCTGCCATGAGGAGGAACCGCAGGCACACACTGCAGAGGGTTGGCACGGCCAGGCAGCGGCCCTCTTTAAAAGGGGCGGGGCGATAGCCCACAATCCTGTACAGAAGCAATGAGAAATCCAATCCTGTGCCACCTCCATCAGGAGCTGCACACGTGGGCATAGCAATGGGGAACCTATGTGCCACACACTATTCATTCTGTCAAGGTGTCTGCATGCCCCAATCAGACCGCGTTTTCTTATAAATAGTCACAGGCAGGTACAACTCCGCAATGGGAATTCCGTGTGCACCCACAGCATGGGTGGCTCCCTGGAACCCACCGGCTGTATATAAATGTATCCCATTGCAGTGCCCAGCACAGCTGAGGTAATGTTATGTTAAATGCAGGTGGGCTTCGGCCCACACTGCATGCCCCAGTCAGACTGGGGTACTTTAGAAGTAGACACATGCAGTTACAACTGCGTGTGGACCGACAGCATGGGTGGGTGCCAGGAAGCCACCGGCGGTACATAAATATATCCCATTGCATTGCCCATCACAGCTGAGGTAATGTCGTGCTTAATGTAGGTGGGCTTCGGCCCACACTGCATGCCCCAGTCAGACTGGGGTTCTTTAGAAGTAGACACATGCAGTTACAACTCCCTGTGGACCCACAGCATGGGTGGCTCCTTGGAACCCACCGGCGGTACATAAATATATCACATTGCATTGCCCATCACAGCTGACGTAATGTCATGTTAAATGCAGGTGGGCTTTGGCCCACACTGCATGCCCCAGTCAGACTGGGGTTCTTTAGAAGTGGACACATACAGTTACAACTCCGTGTGGACCGACAGCATGGGTGGGTGCCAGAAAGCCACCGGCGATACATAAATATATCCCATTGCATTGCCCATCACAGATGAGGTAATGTTATGTTAAATGCAGATGGGATTCGGCCCACACTGCATGCCCCAGTCAGACTGGGGTTCTTTAGAAGTAGACACATGCAGTTACAACTCCCTGTGGACCCACAGCATGGGTGGCTCCCTGTAACCCACCAGCGGTACATAAATATATCCTATTGCAGTGCCCAGCACAGCTGATGTAATGTCATGTTAAATGCAGGTGGGCTTCGGCCCACACTGCATGCCCCAGTCAGACTGGGGTTCTTTAGAAGTAGACACATGCAGTTACAACTCCCTGTGGACCCACAGCATGGGTGGCTCCCTGGAACCCACCGGCGGTACATAAATATATCCCATTGCATTGCCCATCACAGCTGAGGTAATGTCATGTTAAATGCAGGTGGGCTTCGGCCCACACTGCATGCCCCAGTCAGACTGGGGTTCTTTAGAAGTGGACACATGCAGTTACAACTCCGTGTGGACCGACAGCATGGCTGGGTGCCAGGAAGCTACCGGCGGTACATAAATATATCCCATTGCATTGCCCATCACAGCTGAGGTAATGTCATGTTAAATGCAGGTGGTCTTCGGCCCACACTGCATGCCCCAGTCTGACCGGGGTTTTTAATACATAGACACTGGCAGGTACAAATCCCTAATGTGAAGTCCCTGTGGACACACAGCATGGGTGGCTCCCTGGAACCCACCGGCGGTACATAAATATATCCCATTGCTGTGCCCATCACAGCTGAGGTAATGTCATGTTTAATGCAGGTGGGCTTCGGCCCACACTGCATGCCCCAGTCAGACTGGGGTTCTTTAGAAGTGGACACATGCAGTTACAACTGCGTGTGGACCGACAGCATGGGTGGGTGCCAGGAAGCCACCGGCGGTACATAAATATATCCCATTGCATTGCCCATCACAGCTGAGGTAATGTCATGTTAAATGCAGGTGGGCTTCGGCCCACACTGCATGCCCCAGTCAGACTGGGGTTCTTTAGAAGTAGACACATGCAGTTACAACTCCCTGTGGACCCACAGCATGGGTGGCTCCCTGGAGCCCACCGGCGGTACATAAATATATCCCATTGCATTGCCCATCACAGCTGAGGTAATGTCATGTTTAATGCAGGTGGGCTTCGGCCCACACTGCATGCCCCAGTCAGACTGGGGTTCTTTAGAAGTGGACACATGCAGTTACAACTCCGTGTGGACCGACAGCATGGGTGGGTGCCAGGAAGCCACCGGCGGTACATAAATATATCCCATTGCATTGCCCTGCACAGCTGAGGTAACATCAGATAAAATACAGGTGGGCTTCGGCCCACACTGCATGCCCCAGTCAAACTGGGGTTTTTAATACATAGACACAGGCAGGTACAACTCCCTAATGGGAGGTCCGTGTGGACCGACAGCATGGGTGGCTCCCTGGAACCCACTGGCGGTATAAAAATATATCCCATTGCAGTGCCCTGGACAGCAGAGCTAACGTCTGATTAAATACAGGTGGGCTTCGGCCCAAACTGCATGCCCCAGTCAGGCTCGAGTTTTTTATAAGTATACACAGGCACGTACATCTCCCTAATGGGAAGTCCGTGTGGACCGACAGCATGGGTGGGTCCCAGGAAGCCACCTGCGGTACATAAATATATCCCATTGCAGTGCCCAGCACAGCTGATGTAACGTCAGCTTTATTGAAGGTGGGCAAAAAATTAATTGGATTACACTGTAGGCGAGGGCCCAAAAAAATTGGTGTACCAACAGTACTAATGTACCTCAGAAAAATTGCCCATGCCCAACCAAGAGGGCAGGTGAAACCCATTAATCGCTTTGGTTAATGTGGCTTAATTTGTAACTAGGCCTGGATGCAGCCCAGTTAAAATAAAAATTGGTTCAGGTGAAAGTTTCAACGCTTTAATGAGCATTGAAACGTATAAAAATTGTTTCAAAAATTATATGACTGAGCCTTGTGGGCCTAAGAAAAATTGCCCGTTCGGCGTGATTACGTGAGGTTTCAGGAGGAGGAGCAGGAGGAGGAGGATGAATAGAATACACAGATTGATGAAGCTAAAAGGTCCCCGTTTTTGACGGTGATAGAGAACGATGCTTCCATCCGCGGGTGCAGCCTACGTATTGTTTAGGTATCGCTGCTGTCCGCTGGTGGAGAAGAGAAGTCTGGGGAAATCCAGGCTTTGTTCATCTTGATGAGTGTAAGCCTGTCGGCACTGTCGGTTGACAGGCGGGTACGCTTATCCGTGATGATTCCCCCAGCCGCACTAAACACCCTCTCTGACAAGACGCTAGCCGCAGGACAAGCAAGCACCTCCAGGGCATACAGCGCGAGTTCAGGCCACGTGTCTAGCTTCGACACCCAGTAGTTGTAGAGGGCAGAGGCGTCACGGAGGACGGTCGTGCGATCGGCTACGTACTCCCTCACCATCCTTTTACAGTGCTCCCGCCGACTCAGCCTTGACTAGGGAGCGGTGACACAGTCTTGCTGGGGAGCCAGAAAGCTGTCAAAGGCCTTAGAGAGTGTTCCCCTGCCTGTGCTGTACATGCTGCCTGATCTCCGCGCCTCCCCTGCTACCTGGCCCTCGGAACTGCGTCTTCGGCCACTAGCGCTGTCGGATGGGAATTTTACCATCAGTTTGTCCGCCACGGTCCTGTGGTATAGCATCACTCTCGAACCCCTTTCCTCTTCGGGTATGAGAGTGGAAAGGTTCTCCTTATACCGTGGATCGAGCAGTGTGTACACCCAGTAATCCGTAGTGGACAGAATGCGTGTAACGCGAGGGTCACGAGAAAGGCATCCTAACATGAAGTCAGCCATGTGTGCCAGGGTACCTGTACGCAACACATGGCTGTCCTCACTAGGAAGATCACTTTCAGGATCCTCCTCCTCCTCCTCCTCAGGCCATACACGCTGAAAGGATGACAGGCAAGCAGCATGGGTACCCTCAGCAGTGGGCCAAGCTGTCTCTTCCCCCTCCTCCTCATCCTCCTCATGCTCCTCCTCCTCCTCCTCAACGCGCTGAGATATAGACAGGAGGGTGCTCTGACTATCCAGCGACATACTGTCTTCCCCCGCCTCCGTTTCCGAGCGCAAAACGTCTGCCTTTATGCTTTGCAGGGAACTTCTCAAGAGGCATAGCAGAGGAATGGTGACGCTAATGATTGCAGCATCGCTGCTCACCATCTGGGTAGACTCCTCAAAGTTTCCAAGGACCTGGCAGATGCCTGCCAACCAGGCCCACTCTTCTGTAAAGAATTGAGGAGGCTGACTCCCACTGCACCGCCCATGTTGGAGTTGGTATTCCACTGTAGCTCTATGCTGCTCATAGAGCCTGGCCAACATGTGGAGCGTAGAGTTCCACCGTGTGGGCACGTCGCACAGCAGTCGGTGCACTGGCAGATTAAAACGATGTTGCAGGGTGCGCAGGGTGGCAGCATCCGTGTGGGACTTGCGGAAATGTGCGCAGAGCCAGCGCACCTTTCCCAGCAGGTCTGACAAGCGTGGGTAGCTTTTCAGAAAGCGCTGAACCACCAAATTAAAGACGTGGGCCAGGCATGGCACGTGCGTGAGGCTGCCGAGCTGCAGAGCCGCCACCAGGTTACGGCCGTTGTCACACACGACCATGCCCGGTTGAAGGCTTAGCGGCGCAAGCCAGCGGTCGGTCTGCTCTGTCAGACCCTGCAGCAGTTCGTGGGCCATGTGCCTCTTCTCTCCTAAGCTGAGTAGTTTCAGCACGGCCTGCTGACGCTTGCCCACCGCTGTGCTGCCGTGCCGCGCAACACCGAATGCTGGCAACGTGCTGCTGCTGACACATCTTGATTGCGAGACAGAGGTTGCGTAGGAGGAGGAGGAGGAGGAGGAGGGTGGTTTAGTGGAGGAAGCATACACCACAGCAGATACCACCACCGAGCTGGGGCCCGCAATTCTGGGGGTGGGTAGGACGTGAGCGGTCCCAGGCTCTGACTCTGTCCCAGCCTCCACTAAATTCACCCAATGTGCCGTCAGGGAGATTTAGTGGCCCTGCCCGCCTGTGCTTGTCCACGTGTCCGTTGTTAAGTGGACCTTGGCAGTAACCGCGTTGGTGAGGGCGCATACAATGTTGCGGGAGACGTGGTCGTGCAGGGTTGGGACGGCACATCGGGAAAAGTAGTGGCGACTGGGAACTGAGTAGCGCGGGGCCACCGCCGCCATCATACCTTTGAAAGCCTCCGTTTCCACAACCCTATACGGCAGCATCTCCAGGCTGATAAATTTGGCTATGTGCACGTTTAATGCTTGAGCGTGCGGGTGCGTGGCGGCGTACTTGCGCTTGCGCTCCAACACTTGCGCTAGCGACGGCTGGACGGTGCGCTGAGAGACATTGGTGGATGGGACCGAGGACAGCGGAGGTGAGGGTGTGGGTGCAGGCCAGGAGACGGTAGTGCCTGTGTCCTGAGAGGGGGGTTGGATCTCAGTGGCAGGTTGGGACACAGGGGGAGAGGCAGTGGTGCAAACCGGAGGCGGTGAACGGCCTTCGTTCCACCTTGTGGGGTGCTTGGCCAACAAATGTGTGCGCATGCTGGTGGTGGTGAGGCTGGTGGTGGTGGCTCCCCGGCTGATCTTGGCGCGACAAAGGTTGCACACCACTGTTCGTCGGTCGTCTGCTCTCTCACTGAAAAACTGCCAGACCTTTGAGCACCTCGGCCTCTGCAGGGTGGCATGGCGCGAGGGGGCGCTTTGGGAAACAGTTGGTGGATTATTCGGTCTGGCCCTGCCTCTACCCCTGGCCACCGCACTGCCTCTTCCAACCTGCCCTGCTGCTGCACTTGCCTCCCCCTCTGAAGACCTGTCCTCAGTAGGCAGAGCAAACCAGGTGGGGTCAGTCACCTCATCGTCCTGCTGCTCTTCCTCAGAATCCTCTGTGCGCTCCTCCCTCGGACTTACTCCAATTACTACTACCTGAGTGATAGACAACTGTGTCTCATCGTCATCGTCCTCCTCACCCACTGAAAGCTCTTGAGACAGTTGCAGGAAGTCCCCAGCCTCATCCCCTGGACCCTGGGAACTTTCCAAAGGTTGGGCATCGGTCACGACAAACTCCTCCAGTGGGAGAGGATTCGGAACCATTGCTGCCCATTCTGGGCAGGGGCCCGAGAACAGTTCCTGGGAGTCTGCCTGCTCCTCAGAATGTGTCATTGTAATGGAGTGAGGAGGCTGGGAGGAAGGAGGAGCAGCAGCCAGAGGATTCAGAGTTGCAGCAGTGGACGGCGCAGAACTCTGGGTGGTCGATAGATTGCTGGATGCACTTTCTGCCATCCACAACAGGACCTGCTCACACTGCTCATTTTCTAATAAAGGTCTACCGCGTGGACCCATTAATTGTGAGATGAATGTGGGGACGCCAGAAACGTGCCTCTCTCGTAATCCCGCAGCAGTCGGCTGCGATACACCCCGATCAGGAGCTCGGCCTGTGCCCATCCCCTGACTTGGGCCTCCGCGTCCTCGCCCACGTCCACGTCCTCTAGGCCTACCCCTACCCCTCAGCGTGGTGTATTACCAGTAGTGCAGAAACAGAATGCTGTAATTAAATGTGCCGCTTATTGGCCTGTGGTTGGAGGCTGACTTCGCTTACGGAACGCACAGCAGAGCCAGGAAAGAATTTTGCTCAAGCCTGCTGTAACACTTAGCTGGCTGCGTATTAATTAGGACTACTACCCCCAGCAGAGATGCAGTACACTCAGGACGGTCACAGGCAGCCCAAATAGAATGTTTTTTCCCAAATTTTTTTGGAAAAGCCCACTGCCTTTATAGACAGTATATGTCTTTCACCTTTTTCACTGTCCCTGCCTCAGCACTACTGGCCCTATACTGTGTAAAATTACTGCAGACTGTTTCCCTCTGGACAGGATGACAGCGGTGATGTAACGGCCAACGCAGAGCCAGGAAAGAATTTTGCGCAAGCCTGCTGTAACACTTAGCTGGCTGCGTATTAATTAGGACTACTACCCCCAGCAGAGACGCAGTACACTCAGGACGGTCACAGGCAGCCCAAATAGAATGTTTTTTCCCAAATTTTTTTGGAAAAGCCCACTGCCTTTATAGACAGTATATGTCTTTCACCTTTTTCACTGTCCCTGCCTCAGCACTACTGGCCCTATACTGTGTAAAATTACTGCAGACTGTTTCCCTCTGGACAGGATGACAGCGGTGATGTAACGGCCAACGCAGAGCCAGGAAAGAATTTTGCGCAAGCCTGCTGTAACACTTAGCTGGCTGCGTATTAATTAGGACTACTACCCCCAGCAGAGACGCAGTACACTCAGGACGGTCACAGGCAGCCCAAATAGAATGTTTTTTCCCAAATTTTTTTGGAAAAGCCCACTGCCTTTATAGACAGTATATGTCTTTCACCTTTTTCACTGTCCCTTCCTCAGCACTACTGGCCCTACACTATGTAAAATTACTGTAGACTGAGGATGCAATGCTCTGCACGGCCGATATACAAATAAATAAAATAAAATGTGCAACACTGCAAAAAGCAGCCTTAATAGTACTGCACACGGTCAGATGTGGCCCTAAGAAGGACCGTTGGGGTTCTTGAAGCCTAAAATAACTCCTAACACTCTCCCTATAGCAGCTCCAGCAAGACAGCACTTTCCCTGAACTATGTCAGAATGCATCTGTGGCGAGCTGCGGGAGGGGCCGATTTATATACTCGGGTGACACCTGATCTCGCCAGCCTCTCACTGCAGGGGGGTGGTATAGGGCTTGAACGTCGCAGGGGGAAGTTGTAATGCCTTCCCTGTCTTTCTATTGGCCAGAAAAGCGCGCTAACGTCTCAGAGATGAAAGTGAAAGTAACTCGAACATCGCGTGGTGCTCGCCTCTAGTAACGAGCATCTCGAACACGCTAATACTCGAACGAGTATCAAGCTCGGACGAGTACGTTCGCTCATCTCTAGTGAATACCTCTCTTTTTAAATTACATAAAAAAACAGTATCTGTCTGTACTATATGTTTTGAGAAGATGTGAATAAAGAAGAAATACTTTTACAGTTACCAAAATATTGGTCATATTTCAAGTTGTTATAATGTACAGATGTGTCCTTCCTTACCTTCCTCTTTGCTGGATATGATCAGATATGTGTGTCATGAAATAACCAGCTTTTAAAAACAGGCTGATATTGTGATACTCTGTCAGGAGATTTCTATCCCATATGTATCTATTGTGGCTATCCAATGACTGTGACGTGTATTGCTTGCATGTTGTGATATTGTATTAAATTGATTTAATGATAAATTGGAGTCCATAAACAAATTAGAGATAAGATAAGGGTGGCCATATTTGCAGATCTTCCAGTCACAGGGATATTTTTATCCCTTGAGGTCTTCCCTCTCGAGAGCTCTAATTCTGGTGATGACTGCTTAAAACCTTATTCACACAGGCAAGTGCAATTTTGGTCACTTAAAGCTAACCAATTTCACTGCAAATGTATGCACATTTTATATCAGTTTTTAATGTGCAAGTGTCATCTGAGTGCAATCTGTTTTTCACATGCATGAAAAAATGAAGGTGTCACAATTAATGTTTAAAATTCCCACTGACGTGAATGATATGTGGGAAAAAAAGAAATAACGAATGTGTATGCTATGTAAGTGCATTTTTTAATGCACCCGTTGACTTTAATGGATGATTCTTGTCCAAAAATCACACCAGAATAGGAGAAGCTGCAATTTATTTACAAAGACTATTGGTCTATGAAAACAAATGCACATTGAAGTGCACACATTGACTTTAATGGGTCAGAGTTCTGTCAATTTGAAATTCGTACAGAACTCAGACATTAAAATCATCCGTATGAGTAAACCCTTACATGGAGCTGTTGATCCCTATGCTAAATGACAATTTTTAGTTAGATGGTCTCTCTTTGGGATGAGCATCAATATTATTCCTTCCCTCCTTCAGTGCTGCTATTGCTTTCTGGTTCGGCCCTGTTTCATGGGTCCTGTTCCCAAGTTCTTCATTATCCTCTATGTTGCCACTTACCATTAAGGCCTTATTCACAAGAGCGTTTTTACACGGCTATGCGGATAAAAAATTGAAACAATCTGAAGCATTGGTTTCCCAAGTATTCATTCAGATGGCCAATTTTTAGCTGCGTACAAATGTTGCACCGGGAAACATAGGACATTGACCTAATACAGTGGCCGATTTCATACGCAGCTGGAAAAGACAGGTCTTGACCTATCTTTCAGCGAATATATGCTGGTGGCATCTCTAGACTTCTATGGAGCTGCAGAAAATTGGAGGGGGAGAAAGATTATCAGCGTCCAAAGCTGCAAAAACATTACTGGTGCCAGGATTCAGGCATTAGTAATAATTCAGAGGATTTATGGTGACCAAGGAAATTACGGGCTACTGCATATTTTTTTGCTAATACGCCACACCCAACCATGTGAATGGACGAGAAAATGCTAATTTTAGCTGTGAATCGATCACAGATTTTTCCCATTCATGTGTTTTATGGCTGCGATGTGGCTAGCGCAAAAACACATCACCTGTGTGTAAGAGGCCTAACTAAGATAGAATTGAAGGTGCCACACTTTATCCATGACTTGATCTTAAATGGATGTATCATCTTTCACTATCGACATTTTTTCCACATTTATTCTGGCAGCCATAGCAGTTGTTCTCCCACTCCCATGTTTCACATACTGTATCTTGCAATGATCCGCAGTTACAGCCTACAGTATGCTGTAAACAGTTGCTTTTCTTGCTCTAGGGAATTGTAAAGTGCAGTCTTTACAGAGGAACAAGATGGTAACTTGATGAAAAATAACTCCTTCCACAATGCTGTCTACAAGTGTATTTAAAAGGGTTCACTTTAAAAAAACTTTTTCAAGCCCTCTATTAGGGAATTATTAATTAACCCCTAAGGACCAAGCACGGTAAATATACGGCACTTGGTCCTGAGCTTTAATCCCCGCCAATAACAGAAGTATAGCATGGGATTAAAGCCTCTGCTCCTGCAATCAAGCAGGAGCAGGTCAGGTACTCAGCTGTCAGACACAGCTGAGGACCCAGAGGAAAAGATAGAAGTGTTTTTTAACCGCTTCTGCCTTATCCTTTTCCAGGTACATAGCACTCAATGACTATTATTACTTTCACTATGCGACCCGGCAATCACGTGACAGCAGAGCTGCAGGTTCCAAGCAGACCCTGGTCAGCTCTGTTACTGACTATTGTCCCCATAGGGGGATGTTTTCTGCTGTAACTGGGGCTCCTATGGACGCCCCAGCTACAGTGGAAAAGTATTAAATTAAAAATTAAAAAAAGACCATGTTACTGTTCCCCAGAGGTCTTATATGATGTCTTGGAGGACATAGATGGTAACAAAAATAGTTACAAAAACCGTTGCTGTGTGTGCCCATATTAAGGCCATTTTTAAAAATGTCAAATAACTTAAAAGGAATCTTCTGACCCCATCTCCACTTCACCTAATCTTGATGACACTGAGGATCAGGCCACTACAGGTGAAACCACAACTAATGATCAGAGCACACCATCTTTACATCCTACACGCAAATGTGGGGCTCCTAAACCTTAGAGTTCCCTGTGGCCAACCTCCTCTAGCAGAGTTAAAACCTTTAGGTCCTCTAGTATTAAACCGGTGGGCCCCATGTGCACTACTGTCTTCTTCCTTCCAGTTGTTATTTCAGGATTGGGTACTACAATTAATAATCTTGACTCCCCAGCTCCACTTAGTGCGGTGCCCAAGAGAGCGAATAGGTCTGAAAAACTCGAAGCAAGATTAGATTTGCTCAGGGAGACCCATGATTGTCCACATAAAGCACAATTATTCGATATTAGAAGTGCAAAAATGACTAGTCATGGCACAGGGGTTTAATCTACTGAAGGTAATATTATCCAGTAGGATGCTAACCTGTATGGGTTGTTACAGGTTTCAGTTTAGAAAAAATAACCTACATATCTCTGCAGGTGGGCATTATTCTACTTGTCAACAATCCAACAGAATATGAATTTGTTTCTGTTTCACCCTCCAAAGAACTGCGAACAAATGGTGCATGCCATCCATCAGGGGTATATATGTCTCTCAATACCTTTGAGATCACTACCTATCATATTCCCCCTGAAGTACCATTTGTACTTCCTCTACAGAAGGTTGCTCCAGTACAGGCTTCTCAATTTCTTTTTAGAATTACCCACCCAAGTTTTCCTGGGCACAATAGTCCTCTTGATAGAAAAAACACACCATTGCACTTACGAGCTATGGCTCTGTTGAGGCAGAGCAGTACCTCAACCATAATTGTCCTACCATTAATCATGAGTCCCAGATGTTGAACTATCACAAACTTCTCTCCAACTGTCCAATACTTCTCCACAAAAAGAAAAAATGAACCATTGAATGCAGAGAAGGGAAAAGAGTGAGCAGTTAAGAAAGATATACCAAAGAAGAAATATCAATTATCAAACAATAGATCTTTTAACCTATCAAAATGCTCACTGCATGCACAAAAAGTTTCAAAAACTTAAGCTAAAACTTAACCAAAAGCTTATCATTCTATCCTACCACTACACTCAACAGTTTCCAGCTTTTTCTTGACCTTAAAGGGGTTGTCCCGCGCCGAAACGGGTTTTTTTTTTTTAACCCCCCCCCCCCCCGTTCGGCGCGAGACAACCCCGCTGCAGGGGTTAAAAAAACAACCCGCACAGCGCTTACCTGAATCCCGGCGGTCCGGCGTCTTCATACTCACCTGCTGAAGATGGCCGCCGGGATCCTCTGTCTCCATGGACCGCAGGGCTTCTGTGCGGTCCATTGCCGATTCCAGCCTCCTGATTGGCTGGAATCGGCACGTGACGGGGCGGAGCTACACGGAGCTACACGGAGCCCCATTCAGAAAAGAAGAAGACCCGGACTGCGCAAGCGCGGCTAATTTGGCCATCGGAGGGCAAAAATTAGTCGGCACCATGGAGACGAGGACGCCAGCAACGGAGCAGGTAAGTATAAAACTTTTTATAACTTCTGTATGGCTCATAATTAATGCACAATGTACATTACAAAGTGCATTATTATGGCCATGCAGAAGTGTATAGACCCACTTGCTGCCTCGGGACAACCCCTTTAACTCCTTTATAGCAAGCTTACATTCACACACCACTTATTTTTGTCATCATCGTCGTTGTTGTCAATCACCATATTGACTGCAACTATTTTCACTCTAATTGATTCTGCTTCCAAGAATTATTTTATTAGAGTGAATGTAAAATCTAAGTTCCTTTTTAACCTTATCCACCATAGCAGGGTTTTTTTCTCACTGGTCAGTAATGAATTCCACTTGCTCCCCTTAATGAAAGTTAAACACTATTTAATAACAGAGCAAACAGCTGCCGTTTAATCCATGTTGTCTAACCTGGACATTGTCATCTGCCCAGCAGACAAAGCTGTGTGTGGGGGGGATTGTTTTACAAGACAGACATCACTATCTCCAAGAAGCCTATAATATTCTATTTGGCTGCTACTTCTACAAGAAACTCATACATAACCCCACATCTCATTATAAATCAGTATTTAATTCACTCATCTTTTCTGATTTTCAACAAGATATTCTAAACAAGAGGGAGAAATAATTTTTGACTAACGAACCATCCTTACATCTATTCTATCATCTACCAGAGATTCATAAAAGTTTGACTATTCCATCCAGCCACCCAATTATTTCTGGGATAGACTACCTGACAAGTAATTTAAGCCATTACATCAGTTTCCATTTACAAAAGTTTGTTATTCATGTACCCTCATATCTCAAAGGCACTACTCAGTTGATTAAGGAACTCAGGGGCTTGCATTTGGACTGTTCTGAGATCATCTTTCTAACAGCTGATGTATCAGCACTATACTCAAATATACCTCATTTGGATGGCCTGAGAGCAATTAATTATTTCTTGGCTGGGGATTCTGCCATGTCCCCAATGCAAAGGAGCTTCGTTCTTGCGGCTATTTCATTTATTTTACATAGTAATTACTTCGAATTTGAGGGTTTGATTTTCCAGCAAGTCTGGGGTTGTGTCATGGACTCAAGATTTGCACTTTCTTATACTGGCCTTTATAACGGTTATTTTGAGGCTATTTTGCTTTATGCTAATCCACTTTTCATATAACAGTGTATACTATTGAAGTTACATAGATTACCTTTTCTTTTTGTTGAAGGGAAACTTTCAGTGGCATCCAAGAATTTGCTACACAGTTAAATCCCAACAACCTGGGTCTCAGGCTACATATTACTATTTCACAGAGAAAATTGAGTTCCAGATGTCCATACATACCCTGTAGTTGACACCATTAATACCAGAACTCACTCTTACCCCTTAGTGACCACCCCGTTGCCTTTTTACGTCTTCAGGGATTAAAGCCTTTTGCTGGGCCTTAAACCCTGAGGACGTAAAAATATTCTTCCTCTGGGGATTGAAACTCTGCAGTGTCTGGACTTGACAGCTCCATGCTGTTGGTTACCGGGAAGCCCCCCTCCACCCCCCAGTCACGCGATTGCCAGTATCCAGATAAAGTTAATAAAAAGTTTAAAAACAAAAGAAAAAGTTTGCTTCATCTCCCCTCATGGATCATATCCATGAGAGGAGATGAAATTATGTACCTAAGACCCCCGGATTTATTCACAGACCTTACCTGTTTTTAAAATGACATAATTGTAAAAAAAAATGAAAATCACATTTCTTTTTCTTTCTGCTTTGCTTAGATTCATTCAATAACTGTGTCAAAATACGCAGTATACCCCTAGACAAATTTGTTAAGGGGGCTAGCTCCTAAAGTGTGGTCATTTGTGGGGGTCTTCTGTTGTTTTGGCAGCCGAAGGGCCCTACAGGTGTGCTATGGGTCCTGAAACACCTTCAAGCAAAATATCTGTTCTGAAAGCCACCGACTGCTCCTTTCGGTTTGGCCCCCCTTGTGCATCCAGACAGAAGATTAGGGCCACAGTGGGTATGTTTCTGAACACAGAACAAACAGGGCTATCCATTTCGGGGTGCAAATCCTCATTTTCATGTGCACTATAGAAAAAAATCCTCTCTTTAAAATGACATATTTGCAAAAAAATATGACATTTAATTTTTTTTCTCCTCTAAATTGCATTAATTCCTGAAAAGAAACTGTGTGGTCCAAATACTCATGAACCCCTCAGTGAATACATGAGGGGTGTAGTTTTTAAAATGGCATCATTTGTGGGGGTATCTATCATTCTGACATCTATGAGCCTTTACAATCTTGGCTTGGTGCAAGAAAACAAAGTGTTCCTCAAAATGTTAAAAAGTAATGTTAAATTGGTAGATCTCCTAAATGGTTAAAAAAAACAAGTTTTTCCAATGTGCACCCAAATTAAAGTAAACAGATAGAAATATATATCTGATCAAAACATTCTATATTATGTTTGCAGATATTTTAGATATTGGCATTGAAATTGTGAAAAAAATGACAATTTTTTTCAAAATGTTCTCAAATTTGGAGCTTTTAATAAATATACACAAATTCTATCAGTCTATTTTTACCACCTAAATGAAGCACAATATGTGGCAAAAAAACTATGTCAGAATCACTTGGATATGCAAAACCTTTTAGGGCTCAGTCATACGGGCATTTTGACGCACTAATTTTTGAACGTATAACTGATGCGTTCAAAAATGTGGGTGACCTAAGCGGGCGTCACGGTGGAAAAAACGCTGCAAGCAGCATTTACCCGCTCAATAGGGCTCCGTCACATGGGCATTTTAACGCTCAAAAAGGACGCTGCCCGCTATCCCCTGCTGCGGCTGTGACAGCTGCTATCACAGCTGTGGGGGAGGAGCGTATGTTCTCCCATTGAATTCAATGGAGCCGGCAATATAGCCAGCTCCATTGAAAGCAAAGGGCTGCCGGCAAGCACTACAGTGATTTTCAGGGAAGGGCTTCAAATATAAGCCCTTTCCTGAAAATCAAACCAAAAATATGTAAAAAAAAAATCTATACTCACCTCTCTGCAGCTGCCGGGGCTCAGCTGCGTTCAGCCGGCTCTTCTCCTGTACTGCTCTGAGGGATATTCAAAATACCTGCCTGCTGAACACTACTCAGAGCAGTGCAGGAGAAGAACTGGCTGGAGCAGCTTTAGAGAGGCGAGTATAGATTTTTTTTGTTTACACAGCGAATAGTAGGATAGCACCTGGGGATCGGGGGAATTGTACAGTAGTTCCGGGGGAGGGTCTCCAATATCCTCAATCGATCCACCTCAGTGGAGAGTCGCATGTAAGAAAAGTAATAATAGACCTCCCATCAGAGAATGGGGGTAAAGGTAATGAATAAATAAAATACTGCGCTCAAATGCGATGTCAAGGAGAAAGGAGGTGAACTCACCCAACAGAAGGAAGGTAGATCGGCAGGTGCCGTGAAAACTCTTTCCCCTCTGGATGTCCAAGAAGGCCTCGAGATGATCTGGTGTCATGTTCTTTGTTTCTCTTATGGGGACATTTAGTTCACCCTCCTGTAAAATTCATGTATTTTTCTTTTTTCTATATTTTTCTTTCTATCTTTCTATCTGTCAGGGGAAGGGAAAGGGGGCACTGCATGTGCTACAGACTAGGACTACAGATGTCCAAACCGTCTTTATGGAAGCAGAGAGACACAACAGACCTGCATGCAAACACAGCTCTGAGTGGGAACAAAACAGATACATCCAGACAGTGCAAGACCATACATAGACACCAGTTTGCCGCAGTTACATGCATTCTGCGAACCGGTGTCCTATAATTGTCGCCGCAGGCGATTTTCCGCATGTCAGATTCGCACATGTGACTGCTGCCATTGAAAAGCATTGGTTCTGTCAAGTGCAGATTTTTTGACACGCGGAAAAACGCATGTAAAAACGCCTGTGTGACGGAGCCCTTACAGAGCTTTTCTATGTTAAAGTGACACATTTCAGATATTCAAAATTTGGCCTTGTCATTATGGCGCAAACAGGCTTTGTCACTCACGGGTTCCCGACACGCTCATGAGGGCAAGTTTTCAGCTTTTGGGCAGAGATCTCTCGTATTGATAGTTTAGGGTCAGATTTCTTTTCTCCCCACATTTTGCTTCCATTATTTATACATAGGATTCTCTGTGTTAGATATTGCATATGTATTTTTGTACTGTTTGGATATTTCATTTACGACCGTGTAGGTCATCGTATAAGCTTTACGTGGATGTGACAGAAAAATTCTTATTTAGTGAAAGAATACAGCGATCTTTAAAACTCTATAAACTGATATAAAAAGTATTGGAAAATGTTTTATCAACTTTATCACAACTTTCAAAACCCATATGTTATGTTCTACAGGGCTAATTCCCTATGGAACATCTGGTTCCCAGTCATTTGTGTAAGCTCTCGCAGCAATCTATTTCACTATTGCCCTCATTGGTTTGGACATTTTTATCTCATTGTATTTCCCCATCTAGTTTGTTTTTATTATCACTCACATTTTATTCTTTCAATTGTGCTATTTATTAATACTATAATGTCATTTATTTTAAATATATTGGTTATTTGGTCCCATTGATTTTATTTATTTATTCATATAATAATTTATGTCCATTGAATTGATTTTCTTCTTAATCAGTTTTTCTCCTCTGTGCGAGGCTGTTTGTTTTATTTTCTGCTGTAGTCTCTTTAAGAAATTAACCAACCTAATTTACATATGCAAATTAATTTTATAATGTTCTAACAAGTCCTTTGTTAATCAGCTTGTGTTTTGAACTGAAATGTGTCACCAGATTAAATGTTGCTTCCACCTTGGCTCTGTTGTCATAGTGTGCCTATACCCTTTCATCATCTTTTGTGCTTTACTGGTACATAGGTACAAGGGAAGAGTCTCTACCACTTTAGATGCCCTGCTGAGCTCTCCGCTTTGTTCTGTGTCATACATTTTGCTGCTCAGAGCTGTGACACAGCTTTAATTTCATTTTATAAGGCACTTGAGGCAGCTAGAATGTTGGAGGACCCTCTGGGGTCGAGGTTAAGTGCTCCATACAGTTCCCTAATATGCTCAGTCTTTCCCAGTGGTAACGTGCTCCTCATTTTACCGGGAGGTGGTGACTCCTTTACAGTGTTTCACGGCGATTCTTCTTTCTGGTATTTGTAATGTCTCTGCCCTGTCCTCCCCCTCCTGGTTGTGTCACCAGCCATTAGAGAGACCTCTTGCACAGCACTCTAAGTCCTCGTACAACTCTCTCCCTACTGCCAGGGCCTGACGTTGGTGGCACTCAGAGTGCCCTGATGGAGCCGCTTCAATAAGAGAGGAAGTGGGGCACCGTTCACTCCTCCTACACTGCTGGCAATTGATGTATGTACCTGTTCATGTGTCTTGGTATCAGGCAAGTTTCACATTGCGTTTTGTGAAACTATTGCTGATTCCGCCAAGACTTCCGTATTGTGTATTGCATGGGGCAGAAACCAGGACAGAACCACAATGGAGACTGAGGTCTCCATCTCACATATTCTGTATTTTGGTTCTGTCCAGTTTCTATCCTTTTTTCCACCCCATGCAGTTTTCTGCATGGAATAGGGAACTCAGGGTAACTATTGTTACCCAGTACTCAGTACCATGCATACAAGTACGTAAAAGAGCTAAATGTTTAATTTTGCATAGCTTGATTTAAACTTTATGTAAAGTTATGAATGTCATGCATTCCTTTTTTTATTTTGTAAGGTATGTTAAACCACATTTTGTGCAGAATGTTTAATGTTGCAGAATGAAAACTTTACATTTTTTAAATGCAGACGAGCTCTGTTGATTTATAGGTGATTGCATACAGTTTACATGTCAATCTAGGAGATTTATGAAATTTACATACTTGCTATTTATATTCCTATATAGAACACACTATTGTATATCTAAACAACAGGAATATATAAAGGGAAGGTAGCGAAACTAAAGCTGAAGTTTATTGAACTCTGGGGTTTACAAACTAATTGTTTCAACTAATTAACTTACTTAGCTTTGCAGCAAAGCTCAGGTGAATTCTTTTTATTTATTTTAGGTTAAAAGTAAAAAGTATCAGGGTTTCGCCTGCTAAAAAGTATTTTAATTGCCTCTTCTAGTTTTCACTGGTAGGCACGGCACGGGTCCACATGTGTTAGATTTACAGTTCCTAATTCTGTGTCAGATTTGCATTTTGCATGGTATTTTGAAGTTTGTCTTGAGACGTAATAATCTAATATTATGCACCATTTATTATAGTTATTTCATGTTATACAGAAGAAAACCCAACATGTAGCTAGCTGCATGTCAGTCCCAAGCCCGGAAAAATGGGGAGGGGTGGAGAAAGCAATGGTAAATTACTCCGCTACTTCTGCCAAAATACTTTATTCATCCCAGCAAAATGTTTTCAAACATGGTGCCAGAAGGTTGGCCCCCTGGGCCAGAAACCACCCAACGAGCGAACAGGAAAGAATAAGGATAAAGTTCGAGTAGCTCGTGCATTTGTGACATAGCCTGGACAAATCCACAAGGACTCTGGTGTATTTATGTAGCCTCATGTGATAGAAGTCATCTGCGTTTCACAAAGGTTCACTGTATTGGAACTTTGAAAGTCCAAGGCGTGAATAGGCTAACTGGACATCGTAAAATGTGAAATGGAATGGCTCAACATCGATATTCCCGACATCAGCAAGTTATAATGGCTATTTTACCAGCAACAACTACATGGTTTACTTCTGTGGGAATGAGAACATCAGACGCAATGGAGTAGCTCTCATCACAAACAGAAAAACTGCTAAAGCCATTCAAAGTTTCAGCGCCATAAATGACAGAATCATATCCCTACACTTCCATGGTAAGCCTCGCTCACTCACAGTTTTGCAGATTTATAAACCCACCACCAATGCAAAAGAAAAGGACGTTGAAAAATTTTATGCAAATCTTAACAAGCAATCAATCAAGTCCCCACCAAAGATATCTTTATTACAGGAGACTTCAACACAAAAGTAGGCATGAGATAAAAACCACTAGTCGTAGGCAAGTTCAAATCAGGAGAACGAAATGAGGCTGGTGATCATTTGGTTCAATGCTGTCAAGAAAATAGTTTATTGATTGCAAACACATGGTTTGAGTAGCTAAAATGCAGTTTATACACGTGGACAGCTCCAAATGGACAGCATCACAACCAGATTGACTATTTCATCTGCCAACAACGTTGGAAGAGCTCAGTACTAGCATTCAAAATGCTACCTGGTGCTGAATGTATTATTGACCACGAGTGGCTCATTGCAAGAGTCAAATTCTGTTTCAACAACACAAAAAGATCACCTACAATGAAACACTTTGAAACCAGCAACATCCTAGAAGTATATGTGGTATAGATAAAAAACAGATTTGAGTCACTCAGCACCACTGGAAAATCTTCAGATGAATTATGGGAAGAAATTAAATTAACCATAACAGACACAGTGGAACTATTCATCCCATACAGAAAACCAACAAAAAGTCCAAAATGGCTCTAGGATGAAACGATCGAAATCGCAAACAAGAGACGAAGCGCCAAAGCCACTGGCAACAGCATTGATTTCAGATTGCTAAATGCTGAATTTCAGAGAGAAGCGAGATGAGACAAGGAGCATTTCTGGAATGAGTAGTGTGAAAAACTGGAAAATGCAAACAAGCAAGTTCTTTACTCATGTGAAACAGGCATATATACCTTTTTCCCCTCAGAAAGCAGCAACTGTCAAAGGTCAAAATAGCAAAGTACTCCATAGTGAAGATCAAATTAAATGAAAGTGGCAAGAATACACAGCAGAGCTATACAAAGGGAATGCACCAAGTCAATCTATCCTATTGATTGAAAACACTTTATTCTAATACCACCTTCAATTTTTCTGCTAATCCTAAAGGTTCATATATTTTTGCCACTTACAGACATGTGATATTAGATCATTTTCCTCAATAAATGCATGGCCAAATCCATATTTTTGACTTGTTTGTTTAAGTTCTTTTTATCTACTTTAAGGACTTGTGTAAAAATATGATGTAGTTTCAGGTCAAATATAAGCAGAAATATAGAAAATTCTGAAGGGTTCACAAAATTTTAAGCACCGCTGTAAGTTATGGTGCTCATAATGCAAGTCCCAAGGAGTGTGGGGATGCACTTATCTGGCTCCTCATTCCCATGCTGTCACCCATGGAAGTTGGTGTGCAGACAGTGCATTGCATTCATCTCTACAGAATGCTTGATCTCTATGGGAGTGAACACACAGCATGCAGACAAAGACTCCACCACACTGTCTGCCTACTGACTTCCATGGATGACAATGCAGGAATGGGAAGTCGGTTAAACACATCTCTAGAATCCTTAGGACCTGCCCTATGAGCACAATAACTTAGTTTAAGGTGCTTAGCTTCATTTAAAAAGTGTAATTTCATAAGTATTGTCTAAAAAGTAACTCTCACAAATGACACGCACAGTATATGCTATTGTATCTGCTGGTAATGCCAAAAAAGCGACATGCAAAGCTTGACACATGTAGGGCATTGTCTCCAGAAATACTTTATACCAACCATGAATTCTTATTTGAAGACCATCACCTCCAGGACAGGACTGGGAGGGACACCCTTAACTTCTACCTTAGAGTTGCTATACACAAGACAACTATCACCTGAAAAGTAATTTGAAACAGTCACTAATGTGTAGGTATGACTGTTGTCTGTATGCACACTCAGGGCTTAGTCACACGGGCGCCGATGCGCCCGCGTGACTGAGCCCTTACTGCAGGAAGAAGACGGACGTACTTCAAGACAGACGACTTCTCGCAGCGCTGAAGAAAGAACACATGACCGGCAATGAAGCCAGTCACATGTTCTTTCTCCCGGCGCTGCAGAGAGACGTCCGTCCTGAAGTGCAGCCGTCCTCTCCCGACAGTAACACGGGTGCTGATGCGCCTGTGTGACTAAGCCCTCATTGGTTACTGAGTCCACCGCATGCACATAAATATATGCGAGTGGTCTTCAAGTGAACATTTGCTAGTGCGATCTCTTATTGGTTCAGCTGAACAGTTGGTGTTGCAGCTAGTGTATCTTTGAAAACCAAAAGCAGCCAGTCAAAACCAACCAAACACACACCTCCCTATAAAGTTATTGACTAGTTACTGAAAGATAACAATTACCTGTTTACACCAGATGACAATTTATCAACCAGAAACTATTTTTAGGAGAGCTGAAATGAAGTGACTAGTGAAAAAGTTCTTGATCACCACCTGGTTGGTAGCTGTGTTTACCCGGAACAACTATTGATTACATATGTTCTGTTGAGACGCTATTCAGTGGATGGTTGTTTCATGTAAAACCATCTTTTTCTTTTAAAGGAATGTTTATGGAGTATTTTATACATCACAATACAAAAACAATAGAGAGATTCATCAGTAGCATTTCAGTGTTAGGCCATCACAGTTTCTTCAATTACTCAACATCTATTATACCCTCTTATTTTTATTTTCTGTCTTAAATCAAAACAAAGTACAAAACAACATTAAAACAAAAATTAAAGTATAAACATACTAAAAGTCTAACTTTATCCACAGCACAGTCATCAGTACAGCGGCACTCAGTCTTCATACACATATTAAAGGCCAAATGAAAAGTCCTTAAATTTTCCAAGAGGAATTAGTGATGCCTATTTGATGCAGTTTTAAGGGGGTTCTACCTACCGACCCATATCTTATCAAATTTGGCAGGGCAACCTCTAGCCATGTATGTCAATTTATATAGAGGGGTAATACTATCTATCTCGGGCAGCCAGGCAGTCCTAGTGTTTTTAGGGATGCTTCCAGTTGAGCAATATGACCTATTTAGCATAGCACAGCAGTAGTTTGTATAAGATGAGTATTGTTGCAGATTTTAGGGGGTAAGATAGGCAAGATTCCCAAATTTTTTTCCACAGACTTAAGAAAGTCCCGCCAATATGTCTGTAAGATGTGACACTTCCCGAACATATGCATGATTGTGCCCATCTTGGACTGACCGCCTCAGGGGATAGGCCCATAGCATGTAAACGTGTAGGAGTGTAATAGATACCTGTGAAAGTGCTGATCAGGTAAGGCCCGGATGCAGCCAAGAGACCACTCCAGTCATCCAAGTCCAGGTCTGGTATATCTGAGCCCAATTTCTTGAGAGCCTTGTCCCCAGTGGAGTATTGCTATGTGTTAGCTGCCTGTAAAAGCTGGAGAGCAGCTTCAGACGACTGGTTATCTGTGCCAAGTCCTCCAGCCTGGTCAGAGTAAGGCGGATACTCAGACCCCCAAATTGGGCTCTAAATGCATGTCAGAGTTGGGAGTATCTAAGAGGGAATTATTGTGAAGGCCTAAATGTATCTGCAGTTGTAAAAAAATGCAAAGATCACCCCCCCCCCCTCCACTACATCCGAGCGGGTAGTGATTCCGTGACACCTTCAGAAGATGGTATCTGGCATGCACTGTAAGTGTGGAAGTTTAGGATTATTCCATAAGGGATTGTGAGGTGACCATTTGGTTGCTAAATTGAGTAGCAAATGGAGCACCCATGTGTTCCAGTCATTGAGGGTCACCCATATAGGTGCAGGTAGAGTATTTACGCTTGAAGTTGGGCCCCTTAGCAATACTTTCACAAGGATTTTAATTTTATTGTTGAGAAGAAAAATAAGGCCGTATGAGCCACAGTCCTCTGGGTATTTCCCTGGCTTTGGAATTAAGACTTTCAGGGCCTCATGCATAGTCCCCGGCAGCACCCCCCCCCCCCCCAAAGAACATTATTGTATAGGACAAGCAAATTTTGGGTCTATGAATTCCGTGGTTTTCTTGTACCAATCCATTGAAAAGCCATCAGGTCTGGGGATTTTCTATTCAGGAAAGACTGAATAGCCTCCACAATCTCGTCCTGTTTCAAGTCTCCATCTAGCATAGTTACATTACTCTGGGGCAGTTTTGGAAAGGTAATAGTATCCAAATAAGCTTTAAAGTCTTCTTTGGGACAAGTGAGTTTAGAAATATATAGGCTCGTGTAGAAATTGGCGAACACACAGTAACCTTGGCCCCGGACACATCTCAAACTGCCACAATTGGGGGTATACTACTGTCCTTGCTAGCAAGATATGCTAAAAATCAAGTATTTTTTATCTCCTTGGTCAAAGTCTCAATTCTGGGTGTGCAGGGGATTTTTTTGGTGTAATCAAGTAGTAGTAATTTGTACTCTGTCCGTAGACAGTTAAGAGCAGCATGTTTAGCTTCAGTGGGATTTGGGGCGTAACAAGCTTCAGAGAGGTGGTGCTCTAAGTCAAGCCTATTCTGCTGTAGGGACTTTCTGTAGGCAGAAATGGCCACAGTAAAAGAGCCTCTAGTGAAGGTTTTGAACACCTCCCAGACCATAGTCTCGGACGCTGAAGCAGTGTTGGCTCACCAATAAATTTCTGCCTCTTGACCAGCATAGGCACAGACCTCCTGTTGATCAAGTCATAGGGGATTAAGCCTCCACGGGAGTCGAGTTCCCCCTCCCCTCAAACTGAGAGTTAGCTGAAGTGATGAGTGATTAGAGATACCCTGAGGCAAGTAAGAGATGTCACAGACCAGAAGAAGACACTCCGGGGACCCAAAGCATAGGTCTATTCTAGAGAAGGAATCAGGCAACACTGAGTGCTAAGAGTATGCTATGCGATGTGGATGCCTTAAGCACCATATCTCCTCCAGCAGATAGGAGGAGGCCCATGTACGTCATTGGGAACTCATTGAGTTCATCTGGCAGAGGCCATCTCGCATCGGGTCCATGAGGTGGTTAAAAAATCCCATTAATATTAGTAGGCCTGCATCCAGGAGTATCACTTTGGCCATTATATCATGCAATACCCGGATACCAGCTGGAGGTGGAATATAAATATTACCTATAGTTAAAAGCTGCCCACTAAAGGGCCCTGCAGTGTAAGAAAGAAACTATAAGGGTCGATATGTAGTCGCTTAAACGTAAATGGGATGGATTTGCCCACCAAGATGGTCACACCCATAGCATAACTAGAATACATGGCATGATAGGCCAACCCAACAAATGCCTGTTTAAGTGCCATGACCCTGGAGCCCTGCAAATACATTTCCTGCAGTAAAAGAATATGGGGAGAAAATTTTTGAGAAAGTTAAACACTAGTGTCCTCTTAATGTTAGAATTAAGGCCTGTGACATTCCATGAAATCAATTTAAGTTTGTCAACCTTTGGGAAACATGGGAGTATATAAAAAGGCCATAATGATGTATGGCTCTTGCATTAGCTTGTACAGACACTGCGGGTTTAACCTGAGAAACAACCTACTACTATAAACAAATCCCAACTTCCCTTCCCACCCTACCCATCCAACCCAACCAAGGATTGGTTTAAGTCCCTGGACCATTACAATCAATTAAAAGGGGGCACGGACCCACCATGCAACTCAGAAGAGACAGAAAAAAGACAGCAAAAAGAACAGAGGGGAGGAGAAAAGGTGAGCGAGAACTCCCCTGTCTATGTTCAAAGTAGCGTAACATACACAAACCCATATAAAGAACCAAAATCACATATGTTGCAACCTTCTTAATAACTCAGTACAGAAGAGAGGCCCATTCAGCTGTGGGGGGTGGCTTGGCAAGGGGTTGCAAATAAGGCTACAGCATATTAAACTAGGTCTGAGTCTGAGTTTAGGTCTGAGTTGAACCTTAGATCAGCCATTCAGAAGCTTAAATTGGAAAAAGAAAATATGCAATGTAAAACAGTTACTTCAGTGCAGTCCTTATATGTGTGTAGAGTAGTCCCAACACTAGCGTAGTATATAATCACGCACACTTCCAACGTCAAGGAAGGTCCGCCTTCTCTTCAGAGGAGAAAGTAAATGTAAGATTAGCAGCATCAAGAAGCATCAGAAAGTCATTTCAACTGGCTAGTCCAATTCAGGTACTTAAGGACAGTCAGGATTTACTGGCAGTCCAGCCAGGCGATATGTAAAACCATATTTAGTTACTGTGTATAGCCTTTCCAAACTTATAACCTACAATTGTGACTGGCTGTGTCAGGTTTTTAGCAAGGAAAAAAGGTTTCAAATAAACGACCAAATTATATGATTCCATCCATCTGTTGGTGTAGAAACCTTCTCTGCTTTAAATGTAAAAGATGCCCCCTTATTACAATCACAGTCCTGGGCATAAACAGATTGTGGGTAAGATCTCTGTGTTGTCCTCTGATATACCTATACAGAATTATTAGATCACCCCTCAGCCATCTTTTTTTCAAAACGAAATGACCCCAATTTTGATAATCTTTCCGGGTATTGTAATCAGCCTACTCCATTTATTACTTTAGTTGCCCATCTTTGATATGTCCTTCTTGAATACCAGTGTCCAAAACTGCCCATGATATTCCATGTGTGGTCTGACCAATGACTTGTGAAGAGGAAGAAAAATTTTATCGTCATGTGCCCCTTGACCTCTTTTGATGCACCCCATGATCCTATTTGACTTGGAAGGAGCTGTCTGACACTGTTTGCTCCAGTTATGTTTACAGTTAACTAAAGTCCCCAAGTCCATTTTCGTGCCCCTTTGCCCACTGGTTTCCCATTTAGTGTCTAATGGTGACATTTATTTTCTCTGCCCATGTGTGTAACCTTACATTTATCGGTGTTAAGACCCATTTTCCACTTTTCTGGTCAAGTCCCCAACTTATCCAGATCCTTTTGCAACTGCATTCTGTCCTCTTTTGTGTTCATTTCTTTACATTGTTTTGTATCAGCTGCAAATATTGATATTTTACTGTGCAAATCCCTCTACCAGGTCATTAATAGATATATTTAAAAGAATAGGGTCCAATAGTGTCCCCTGTGTTACCACATTAGTAACAGGGACCCAATCAAAGTATGTACCATTAATAACCACCCTCTGCTTTATATCATTGAGCTAGTTAATCATTTCCTTACACACATTTTCACCCAGACCAAGCATTCTCATTTTATATACCAACCTTTTATGTGGCACAGTGTGAAATGCTTTGGAAAAGTCCAGATATACAAGATTCAATGACTTTTCGCAGTTCAGTCTAGAACTTACTTTAAGATGGTTTTAAAAATATCTCTGTACTTAGATTTTTGAGAACATTGTCCCAGTCAATAAGGTTATGGACATCTCTAAGCTGAGATCGAACTTTGCCTTCCTAAAGTTTAATATAATTATAGCTCTTCGATAACATCTAGGGATGAGCGAGCGTACTCGGAAAAGCACTACTCGCTCGAGTAATTTGCTTTATCCGAGTATCGCTGTGCTCGTCCCTGAAGATTCGGGTGCCGGCACGGAGCGGGGAGCTGCAGGGGAGAGCGGGGAGGAACGGAGGGGAGATCTTTCTCTCCCTCTCTCCCGCCCGCTCTCCCCTGCTCCCCGCTGCGACTCACCTGTCAGCCGCAGCGGCACCCGAATCTTCAGGGATGAGCACAGCGATACTCGGATAAAGCACATTACTCGAGCGAGTAGTGCTTTTCCGAGTACGCTCGCTCATCTCTAATAACATCCCTTTTCAAAGACAATGTAATGTCTATAATAAAAGTATAGGTGTTCATGTTTTGCTTGAAACAGAGATGCTTTTGTAGTCTCTTCTGATTGTAATTGTGATCACTCTTCTGTTCATAGTAAATGCTGCCTATGGGCTCAAGTAGGCATTCAGAAGAATAGACATACAATACATTACTAAGAATATTTAACATGTATGACTTTGTGTTTTCAAGTTAGTTTATAAAAAGAATGTTCCTGTCCATATATGCTTAGAAAACAAAATGTGGCCTTGTAAAAATAGCCTTGTGTAAAAATAGTTCTGGTATATACTGCCGTATACATACCAATCAGCCAGAATATTAAAATTACTGCAGGTGAAGTAACATCTCTTAAGGGGTGGAATATATAAGAAAGCAAGTGAGCAGTCAGTTGATATGTTGGAAGCAGGAAAATGAGCAAGTATAAGGATATGTGCAAGTTAGATAAGGACGAAATTGTAATGGCTAGATGATTAAGTCAGAGCATCTCCAAAACGGCACATCTTGCATTGTGTACCTAGTATGCAGTGGTTAGTGCCTGGACACGACAGCGGCCGAGAGGTACGTTTTTTAACATTTTTTTTATTTTTTACACTAAAATTATTGTTTTTCAGGGAAGGGCTTATATGTAAAGCCCTTCCATGAAAAATAAATTAAGGGGTGCCGGCAGACCATTATGATTTTTTTGAAAATGGGGAGATAAAACATAAATCAAAATAAAGAAAAGGCCACGTCATTTAGGGGTTATTCTAAGCTGCACCGGAAACTGGTGTAAAATGTAGTGGAAATCTATGCCAGGTTTTACTGGATGCAAATTTCAGGAGCATGCGCACACATGGCCCAAGACACGAAAAATGTATTAAGAGGATTGTGCTTCTTAATACATTTGGTGCATGTTGCTTCCCAGGCACTTCTTTAAAATGCCAGTCGTAGATAAGTATTCCTATAGATCAAGGATTGGCTATAGCATTGGTGACTGGACTTCAAGTTTAAAGATATTGGTTGGAAGCATATAAATACACAAAATCAACAGCCCCTTCAAGGGGGCATACATGTACGCTTTCTGGTGGTTGGGGGTTGTATGGAGCGGGCCCGGTAGCTGAGCCCACTGTATATGCAATGGGTATCGGCTGTCTTTGCCAGCTAGCTCCCAGTTGCAGCAGCTGCCATCAGAGATAAGACCACTTGCAGTTGTTAAACATTTAATGCCACTGTCAATTCTGTGAATTGTTTGATAGCATAAAATGTGCATTCTATAAAGGGGTCACTCTGACAAAAACACATTTTTCCATCTCTTCCTGCTCATCTGAATACCTGTCACACTCTGGAGGTTTCCTCTTTTTATCACTATCAATTCCATGCAGTGCAGTTCCCTGTCTGATGCTTATCAGGCATCATCTTGATGTTGAAATTTTTGCTTTTATTTTCACATAAATCCCATTTTGCATCAGTACCAAATTACATGTACCGCTAGAAACTATACAATTTCTGCTGCAGATAAAAAATTGCCATTGCATTCTGTAATCACCTAAATAAGCTATAGACCATAAGTATACAATCAGGTCGACGAGCTGATCTCCTCTGTTATAACTGTGCGACAGGAGCTGTGTGATCTTCAGGAACTGAAGGTACTTTAATTTAGGAGGATTTTCATAAATTATCACAATCTTTAGACTTTTACAATCGCAAAGAGCTTTATATGTTCATAAGAACTTTTCTAAGGTTATTTTACAGTAAATAGTTTTTCGGTTTTTTTTTCATTTTCATTTCCCCAAACAACTGCTACTGCTTTAACCTAACAAAAGGGACATAAATGCTATTTTAGTTTTTTTTTTTTCTTTTATTCCTGCAAGAGTTTACGTTTGTTAATGTTAAAATCAATTTGGTTATGATACCCCATTTAATAATAAGGCTGATCATCTCTCTTTTCATGTGTCTTTGTATTTTCAATTGACATGAACATAATGAATCTGCATTTTTTATACTATTTTGATTACTTGATTACTCTGCTTTCTTTAATATCTTCTGTATGGAAACATTTTGAAAAATTGTCAATAAAAATCTGATTAGAAAAAAAATAATTTGTAGAAGCAAAAAAAAACAACAAATAGACACATTTTCATCTGTTTATTAGAAACAAAACTAAAACGACGAAATGGCAGTTATATAGGTGCAGGATAAGTATTAGTGCAGGAAAGGTGTTATCGCCCCAAACTTTATATACTATAGTGTAATGTCAAAAATTGTACAAATGACTATACTATATCATGCCTATATATGAACAACAGGCAGAGTTGTATCCAAATAAAGGTCTATTTTCATCTGCATACATAGCTCCGTTTGGGGCGTAGATTTGGTAGAAAATCCAAGATGAAATAACAAGCATGCTACACTTTGTACCATGTCTTTCCTGTGCTTCATGTGTATCCAGGTATGGCTTTTTTCCCAGTGATTACTATCTTGAACTCTATCTCTGTTATAGTTATGAAATCTAAATTATACCTGGATATAAGAGCTTATTTCCTAAGTTAGGAGTGTGAGAACACATTGTGTGGAAACTATTGTTTTGTTTTACTATTAGCAACTACCAATTCCATTTCCATTATTAATCACCATGTTTTTGATGTTGCCATACACTGCATCAACCTAACTGGAAGGAAACAGAAATTGTTTTCAAATTAAATTTCTATCCCCTTCATCTGTGCATACACACATAAAAGAGAAAACAACTAATGAAGCAAAACAGAGATACTTCAAGGGTATGAAAAGCTATATTTGACATAACCTTAAAAACAAAGAACATCAAAATCATGTAGCCCCATTGTAAAAACACGTGAAAGACAGCATCATGCTGTGGGGCTGCTTCTCTGTGGTAAGTTTTGTATGGGTTGAAAAAGACAAATGATAAAATAGATATAATAAATCTAGGAGGAAAATGATTTGTGTTCTGCCAGACTATTACAATTTAGGGAGAACATTTATTTTTCAGCAAGAAATAATCCCAACACAGAGCAAGATAGTCACCATTGGACTTTCTATAATATAATTTAATTTTGTATTCTATGTTAGGTGAAATGGAAAAAAAAATGGAAGATTTTGCTTCAATTCACCAGCATCTGGTCTTCTGCATTGCAAACACAAAGGTTTACTTGATTTACAAATTGACATTTACCTTGCAAAATTCCTTTCTGATTGCAGATTGTAACTGCATGCGTTATGTCAAAATACATAATAGTCAAAATGAATTAGCTCCTGATTCAAATTCTATACATTTTGAGGCTGTAATGAATGAATATGTAGGGAGCATTTGAAAAGCAAAGTTAAAGTGTTTTTTTGGGGGGAGGGGGGGTTATATTATCTAATATGAGAGAAATCGTGTGTAAGCAGTGCAAAATGTATAAGCAATGTTAATGTAACATTTAAAAAAAAGATAGAAAAATTGGAACAGTGTTGAGTTTTTTTAGGCTAGGGTCACATGTTATTTTATATTCAGTCTTGAGTGTTGTCTAAAGGGATTGTCTCATCAGCAGCCCTCGCTTGGGCTGTAAGGATAAAGTTATCAGCCCATAGCAACAACCCTTACAAAAACAGCTGTTTGCTGGTGGTCTCAAGAGTCAGACCTACTTCGGTCAACTGATCTTAATAGCAGCTTTCATATAACAATGGTTTCTCACAACTTTATGGAAAACTGGTAATTGTCTCTGAAGCCCCCAAAATGTCAACCTCATTTATATGTTGTTGCTTTTTTGCTGTATGGCTTTGAAAAAAAAATATATTTTTTTTTATAGTTTGATAGACCAGACTTTTACAAAAACAGCAATACCAAATAAATTAAGGTTTTTTGTTATTTGGATTTTTTAATTTTAAATACTGTATGGGAAAAGGAACTTTTTTAAAATTTTTATTACCTATTTTTTTTAAAAATTGATACAACTGTTTTTTACATATTTTTCCTTTTTTTTCTTGAACTTGCGATTATTTACCATTTATACAGTATAATGTAATACAGTAGTATTACATTATTCCAGGATCTGACAGGAAGTCTATCAAGTCATGCTACAGGCATGGCTTCGTAGGCAATCTGCAAAGGCAGCCCTGGGGGCCTTCAGAAGCCACTAGCTACCATGGCAGCTAAATGGCACCTTGCAATCTTATCATGGGGGGTTATTCGGGACCCCTGAACTCCGACTAAGAAATTCAAATTCTGCTGTCAGAACTGATGGAAGTTTTTAATCACAGCCGTGATTAGCATGAGCACTGATCGCGGCTATTGTGGGTGGGCGTCGGCGGTAAGATTGCCCCTCCTCTTCCTGCTCCATACCAACCCATACCTCCATGACATAACTGTACATGATAGAGTGTTAAGGGGTTAAGACTGTCTAGTCTTCGTTTGCATTGTCTACTATTAAACACTAAATAAAGCCCACTGTTTGTCAGGAGATATACGCAGACTAATCAATTGTCCTCAAAAGCCGTGTTGCCCTTTACTTTAAGAATTTATGAATTTGGTAAACAGTAAAGCCTTCAAAAAAGCTATGAGATAAAAAAGGAAGACAATTTAAAAGGGACGTAATAAAGTAACCAAGTTATAGCTATTGTAATATATGAGAAATCAACATGAAGAACATTATGTTCTTTGGAGGACAAGGTGGAAGATTTGATTGTGACAAAATTGTTTTAGTGTCTGTGCAAGTCTAATAACTTTAAAAGACAGACAATACTTATCAGCATGTTCAAAGGCTACAAATACAAAACCATATATTCTCAACTAACATGAAACTTACAAAGATGTACTGTCAAGTCATAAGCTGTAGTTTAAATCAAGGTTAAAAATGGTATTTTCAGAAAACAAAGTGTATGCACTGCAACTAATAAATCATGTTCACAGAAAGCCTGAGTGCAGAAAATCACTGCTTGTAGTCTATATCTTACAGATTTGGTATGCATATATACTGTATGTTACGTATTTACAACATATTCATGTAAATTAAAGCTGCAACTATTTGTCATAGCTTGTGTTGAGTGAACCTTGCTTGGAGTAGAACTCTGCTAAAAGGTTGGTTTGTGGTGAATCCAAACCTTGGGGATAGGAAGAAGGAGGGAAAAGAAATCATGGTGGCTCAGTGGTTAGCACTGTTTCCTTGCAGAGCGGGGGGGGGGGGGTTGGGGGAGGGGTCAAATCTGACTAAGAGCAACATCTGTATGGAATTTGTGTGGGTTTCTTTTTCATAATAATCACCTTCATTTATATATTTTGCATACATTCATTAAAGATCAGGAAAAAGATGAAGCATGGTGGCTCAGTGGTTAGTGCTGTTGCCTTTTAGTGCTGGGAGTCCTTGGTTCAAGGGCAACAGCTAGGAGAAGTTTGTATGTTCTCCCTGTGTTTGTGTGGATTTCTTCTTCATAAAAATCACCTTTATTATGTAGTGCATACATTCGTCGAGAAGGAGGAAGATGCATGGTGGTTCAGTGGTTAGTACTGTTGTTTCTGCAGTGCTGGGGTCCTAGGTTCAAATTTGACCATGGGCAACATCTGCATAAGGTTAAAAAAAATTGATTATTATGAAAAATAGGGAGAACATACAAACTCCCTGCACATGGTGTTGGATTTGAATCTCAGGCCCCAGCACTGCAAGTATACATTGTTAACCACTGAGCCACAGGAAAGGAGGAACCAACAACAACAACTATTGCTGAAGGTTCAGTTCCAACTAATTCAGTGAACTAACTAAACTTTTCAAAAGTTTGCTCATCTCTAGTCACAACTTTTATTTGTGTTATTATGAGTCCAAAGTATATCTCTACATACATAGCCTCATCATACAATATATTGTGCTGCAAGATGCCTTTATAAAAAGCATTTAAAAATCCATTAGACAATACATAATTGAAATAAGCCTAGTCGGATGCATGATATGTTCCCATAGGTGCACAAAAGCGTCTCTTTGCCTTGACCAAGGTTTCTGAATACAATGCTAAAACAGCTAACTGAATGTGTGCCCTGGGTGAAGGAAAGAATGGCCACAGTACCAACCATAAACCAGGGAAAACTTTATGTCCGAAGACTTAAAACCTTAGGGCTCATTCATACAGGCATATTTTCTGTCTATATTCAGTCTGTATTTTTACTGTATGAGGATGGACAGCAGATAGACCTACTGAATTAATTAGTGTATTCAAACGTGCGTTTTGAACATCGACCAATGTTGCAAATGTTGTTTTCTGCGGGTTGTGACAAAATTGACATCACCAGGGAAACAAAGAAATATCACCAAAAAGTATTTAAAAATATGTTTAAACAAAATGTGATTAATATAATAGGTTATTTTTTAATGACACATTCTCTTTAAAGTTCAAAATTCTGTGCTGGTTAAGTTCTTAATATATTTAAAGGGCTAGAGCTCTGTTTCTTTCAGCTACAGATCTCAAAATCCCTTGTATATACATTGTGGCTACCTGCAGCCATTACTAGAAAAGTCTACAGCACAGCATATAACCCAAAAGCCCTTAAACTCCCTTTAACCCCTTGAGTGGCATGCCTGGAAATTTTCTGGGACGAGCTCCACTGCCCATAGCGATATAGCCCGGAAGATTTCCGGGCTATGTATCACTATGGGAGCTGCAGAGCACAATGCCACAAGCTGTGACAGTGTGCTCTGCCTGCACAGTCCCACAGAGAACAAAGCAAGGGCTTTGAAAAACCAGCAGAAGATATTGCTGATCTGCCGGCAATCTCCTGCTTCTAAGTCTCCTGCTTTGTTTATAGGTTGCCATAGAGACCATCGGTTTGTCAGAAGCAAGCCGATGGTCTCTGTGGCAGGGAGAGCTTGGTGCTTGGCTGTCAGAGGACAGCTAGGTACTAGCTCTTACAGCAGAAATCAGAGAAAACCTCCGATCTCTGCTGTGTTAACCCTTTACGTGCTGCAGTCTATGTGACTGCAGCATGTAAAGGGCTGTCACTGCAGCATGTGAAGGGCTGTCACCATCGGACCCCCGGAATGTGATCAGGGGGTCCTGATGGGTCCCTGTGGAAGTCCCCTAAAGGGGCAAGAAAAAAAAGTAAAAAAATTATAAAAACACTTGTCTCCCTTTACTTGGTAAAAAAAATCAAAAATACAATCACACATGTGGTATCCATGCGTCGTAATGACCCAGAGAAGGAAGTTAATGCATTATTTAACCCCTTAATGACATGGCCCCTTTTTTTGTTTTTTCCCCATTTCTTTTTTTCCTCCCCCCTGTTTAAAAAAATCACAACTAGTCCCGCAAAAAACAAGCCCTCATATGGCCATGTCAATGGAAAAATGAAAAAGTTATGGCTGTTGAGACGCAACTGCAAAATTAGTTGAAATTCAATGATTAGACCATTTTAAAAAACCTGCCCTGGTGGGTCTGACAGGGTGGTAGGAAACCCGCCACTCAAGGGGTTAATGTGCACCCAATGTGCATATATAAAAGTCAAAGAATGAAACAAATGACCTAGTCAGATATTGATGGATGAATAGATACATGTGTAGATAATTGTACAATCTTAGTTATTATACATGCATGTTGCTATTCCTTAACATAAAGTCCTCATGCACCTTGCATTTCAATTCTCGTCATCATTTAGGATATTGCTACATGTAAGACTTAGCAAGTAGAAAAGTATTTATGCTGCTTCTTGATGTAATGCTATCTCCACTGAGTGAAAATGAATCAGGCAGACTACTATTTGTTATACATACTCTCAGCGGATCTGGCTGTTTGCCCAATAGCTGCTGCCAGCTAGGAGATTGATGTTTAATTCTCAGCCTAAGACATAGCTTTCAGGCAAAAAGTACTGCCAGTTTCAGTCTATGTAATCGCAATATTTAATTGACTAAATTTTGCTTTTCTTCACATGGTAAAGTTGAGTAACAAAACAATATTAGGTTTAAATAAATAGGCTTTTTGCTATTTAGACGATGGAACAGTTCTGGTGCTGAAAGGTTGAACAAAGTGCTTGTCTTGATGTCAGTCAGTCATTATGTGCTGTACTTGCTTCAATCTAACATACTCAGTAATGAGAACAGTGTGAAGACCGCATGTAAATGCTAGTAATACACATCCAGTTTAAAGTAATAAATGATTCTTGTAAATGGGGTTTTAACACCTTCCTGCACTACTATACAAGTCTCAATTGCACTATAGTCTAGTTTAGCAAACCCATTTTAAACACCCTATTAGATAAAGAATTCTGAGTCTATAGAGGGGTTGTCCTCTCTTCTAGATCCTTATCTATTAACCAGAGTGGAAAGTGGTTACAAAGAACATCCATCCGTCACTCCGGAAGATCTGCAATGTATTGCACAGAACATCTGTTCATTTAAAGGGATTGTACCAGAATTTCAAGTTATCCCCTATCCACAGGATAAGGAGTAACTTGCTTATTGGTGGGGGTCTAACCAACCCCCACCGATATCAAGAATGGAACTCCTGCATCCCACTCTTCTATCGCTGTGGGTGTCATTTTTTTCCCCAGCAGTGATATGAATCTGAATGGAGTACTTGGCGCCCATGCGTGGTCAGTGCTCCATTCATTTCAATGAGGCTGATGGAAATACTCAAGCGGGTACCGCTCGGGTATCTTGGCAGTCCCATTGAAAGTGACCAGTACTTCTTTCAGTCTCCTGCTCACTGAAAGGGGGTGCAGTGACCCCACAGTGAGGAGGACAGGTAACATGGAACCCCTGTTCTTTAGATTGGCGGGGGTCTCAACAGTGAAACCCCCACTGATCAGCAAGTTATGTCCTACCCTGTGGATAGGGGATACCTTAAAATTCTTGTTCAACCCTTTTTAACTGTGCCTTGTGCAATGCTTAAAGGCTATGGACACCTTTGGGCACCACATTTTTTTCACTTAAATATATGTATTTTGGCAAGACCGTTCATCTAATCATGCTACAAGTCTAATCAATTGCATATCTGTCTGAGATGTAACTGCATGCCGAGTTTTGTAGCAACAATGACAACTCATTTTAAAAGGTGCTTCATCTTTTTTTTTTACAAATTGTGTATTTTGGGCTGACCATCATTTTAGCAGTAGAGTTTGATTACATTTTTGTGCTATTTGTCTTCTGCATCGCCCGCCGCGAATTCCACAGCAATGTCCGTCCATAGACATGCTATGTTAAAAGATTTTCCCCTGCTCATGAGCGGAAATCAACTGCGGTTTTCTGCTCGTGGGGGAGAATCACAGCATGTTCTATTTTGTACGGAAAATGGCACAGACGGCTTCCATTGTAGGCAATGGAAGCCATCCATCCTGCGATACTTCAAAAGTGAGCACTGCGGAGGTATCGCGGGAATCCGTGTCACAGTTTAGCACCGGCGCATCATGCCCTGCACTGCGCATGCATGCTGGCTCGCCGGCCGAGACACTCACGGTGGATCCAGGCAGGTGAGTAAAGCGTCTCTGGGGGGCACGGGGTCTGATTCCGCTGCAATATTTTGCAGTCAGAATCCGACCTGGCCGTGGGCATGAGGCCTAAGTTTCAGTAGCAGATTCTCCAGTGAGTCTGGACTGACTGCTTAGTATTCAACTATCATCCCTGCCTTTTTGCTCTTTTTATTAGCTAATTTATGACAACAACAAAGCTAAACCTATAGGAAATTTCAGTAGAGAATGATATGTAGTAGCTGCAGATGAGAAATGGTGCAAAAAAATTAATTGAACCCTATTGCAAAAATGATTGTCAGCCCACAATGCACTCTTTGCCCCCCAAGGAATCAAGTACATAGAATGAGTTGCTGTTTTGCAGAAAAACTCAGCATGCAATTACATCACAGGCAGATATGCAATTGATTAGATGAATGGTTTTGCTACCTGAGGCCCTAAAAGTGGTTCTACCCTTGGACTATACAAGGGTTCTCTGAGGTTACTTGCATGTAGTGAAACTCTTTTTCTGCTTGTATAGAGCTTGTTGACCACCAGACATGCCTCCCTCTGCAATGCAATCCAAGATTTCGACCAGCTAACAGAGTTTGAGAGAGGGTGCCTTTTTAGAATTATTGGGACCAGTGGATGCGTGAGGGCAAAGCCAAGGTGACCGGGATCAGGACGCACTTGACAGACCACCAGTAGAGAGGATCGTCTGATCTCCCAACAAGCACGAGCAGCAACAACTGTTTTATTCTCCGTGTTTGTGTCTGGAAAACTACAGGTGAGCTCCTCAATGTTGCCTTTGCTGTGAAGTAATATGCCGCGTGATAACATACGGAACCTATATACCTCCATTCCCTTTCCCCTGTATCACATCTTGTATCCAAGCTAGAGGCGGCCCAACAGGGTACTAGAGCCTCCATGCCTGCCCGTATCACATTTTGTATCTAAGCTAGAGGCGGTACAACAGGGTACTAGAGCCTCCATGCCTGCTTGCATGACATCGTACATCCAAGCTAGAGGTGGTACAACAGGGTACTGGAGCCTCCATGCCTGCCTGTATCACATCTTGTATCCAAGCTAGAGGCAGTACAACAGGGTACTAGAGCCTCCATGCCCGCGCGTATCACATCTTACATCCAAGCTAGAGGTGGTACAACAGGGTACTAGAGCCTCGATGCAAGTGTTAAGTTTTCCACAATAAATGATCTTTTAGCTCTGATATTGTAATCACTTACTTATATCAACGTTACAATCACACAAAATTTTATTCCATTTTGACAAATCCTTTTCGGTACTTTTGACAATGAGTGAACATGTATTCCTCCTCAAAGGCATACTTAGACTTTAAAGGGATATTCCCAGTATTATATTTGATCACCTATCCAGAGGTTCGCAGGCTTGGGGGGAATTTCTGATCAGAGTTTTATCACCTAGCCTATGGATAGGCAATAAAATGCGATTCTGGAATAACTCATTTAATTTCTCCTGTGGTGGAACTGCAGGAAAACTGAATATTTGCTGCACAATTTCTCTACAAATTACTGCTGATTGCTGGGGTCTTTCCAAGGAGGGACTTTTTTTTTTGAAATCAGAGTTTTTTATTCATTTTTCAAGCATAACATGTGATATACAGTTACAGATTGCCAAATTCTAAGGGGTTAGTATGGCATCAGATGTGAGTCTTTTCTTAATATAAACTAAGCATAAAGAAACGTGATATTAAACAGTATTTCGAACACACACACGAGGTTGGCCGTGTTTCATAAAACCAACGGGTTAGTTTGCATGTGGCGAACCTGGTGTGCCTATATAACCCTTCTTAAACAACTGGGGGGGGGGGGGTGGAGGGATAAACGAGACAAGACAAGGGGGGGGGGGCAAGAGGGGAAGTTATGAGGGGCAGGTGAGGGGAGGGGGTATTGTCTCAATTTCCAACCATTCTTCTGTCCTCCTTTGTCTCACTCGTTCTGATTTGTTCGGGACCTCTCTATCAGACTCTCAATTAGGGCCCTCATGGTCTCTCTTAGGTGGATTTTATCAAGGTATGGACTGGTGCGGTAGAGTAGTGGTACTAGGTCCTTTTCTCTTTTTGTTTATATCAGCCAAAGTATTTCCAGGGGGTCCACATTTTCACAAATACATCATGGTCTCCCCTAGACCAACTCGAAAGTTCCTCCAGGTTGCAGATCATGTCTACTATATCTTTCCACTGGGCCAGTGTCGGAGGGGTCTTCTGGAGCCAGAGCCTAGGGATCAAGGTTTTTGCTGCGTCTATTAAGAGCGCAATCAATTTGTCTTTCAACGGGTGAAAGTTTGTTGATGGCCTCCAGAGTAAAACCGTATCAGCCGATAGCTCTAGATTCGGGGAAAGTTTTTGTAGCATTTTCTCCACCTCTTTCCAGAACGGTGTAATAATTGGGCATTCCCACCAGGTGTGCAAGTAGGAGCCTACAGAGGAGTCGCATCTCCAGCACTTATTGTGGGGGGCTAGTTTATATGCGTGTAGCCATTGTGGGGTTTTATACCATCTTACTAAGAGTTTGTAGTGGCTCTCTTGTAGTAAGACGCACGGTGAAAGGCCAAAAGCTGTTTTCATAATAGTTTTGGTTTCTTCTGGAGAAAGCGAGATGTTTAATTCACTTTCCCACGAGATTAGAAAGGCTGTTTTTGTAGGGATGGTTGGGGAGATGAATCGTTTTTTTATGTTTGCTAGTTTCCTTTGTCCCAGGGCCCTCTCGCCTAAGGCTCTCTCGAATGGTGTCTTAGGTCTAGTGGACTTGAACGTTTTCTGGAACTTCTCAATAGTCTTATTAACGTGAGCTTTTTGTAGGACTGAGAAAGTATGCTGAGGGAGAAGGGTCAGAAGTATTTCTAGAGGGGGTTTATGTGCCAGAGTCTGGAGATCTCCTACTGAGGACTTTTTTAATTTTTTCCATATACTAGCAGTTGTCAGATCGGGAGGGGTGTCTACTAGTTTGCATAGTGCACGAAGAGGCATTACTGGGGATGGATTTGGGGCCAGGGAGTTCCCGAGCTCACCCCAGGCCTCGCAGGGGCCTCGGAGAAGGGGTTCAAATTTGCTCCTCTCTGACCTGCACTTAGGAGGGAACCACAAATCTTCCACTAAGGACTCCCCACACACACCCTCCGCCAGTAAAGATAGAGTCGGGTCCCTTATGGGCTGGGTGAGCTCCATCCAGTAGCTTAGTTGTACTGCTTTGTGGAAGTCTTCCATACATGGTAAGTCCATTCCGCCTTCGTGTCTTTTTTTTATCATTAAGCCATATGCCAGGCGTGGCCTTTTATGTCGCCATACATAGTCTGTGAAGGCTCTCTTAAGGGCTTTGAAAAAGAATCTTGGAAGTGAAATTGGGAGCATGCGAAGATTATATAATATTGTTGGGAGGACATAAGATTTTAGAATATTTTTCCTGCCAAACCATGAAATGGTAGGTAGGTCAGAGGAGTGAAGCATTTCTTTCACCTTGGCTATCAGAGGAAGAAAGTTATATTTATAAATGTCTTCTGCTTTTTTGGTGAGATTGATCCCGAGATACTTAATATGGGAGTTAGACTAAGTGAAGGGTGAGCTGGACTTGTAGAGGCGATATTTTGATTCTGATAGGGAGATGTTTAATATTGTGGATTTCGAGAAATTTACTTTAAAATTTGATAAGGTGCTGAATTCTTCTAAAAGTAGAGTGAGTCTAGGGATCCCCCTTTCGGGGTCCGTGACAACAAACATGATATCATCGGCGAATGCCGCAGTGTATATAGAGTGGGAGCCTATTGTAAGACCTTTTATTTCTGGGTCCTGCCTCACTTTCTGGAGGAAGGGTTCTAGTGCGAGAATGAAGAGGGAGGGGGAAAGTGGGCATCCCTGGAGAGTTCCATTGCGTATATCGAATGGAGGGGAAAGTATTTCATTAATTTTTAGTCTTGCATACGGTTTAGAGTATAATGAGAAAATAGACGCAATTAAGGGGGGGGGGGGGCAAATTTAATCGCCTGAGGGCTGCTTCCAGGTAAGTCCAGCTCACCCTATCAAATGCCTTTTCGGCGTCTGTTCCCAAAAAAGCTAAAGGGATATTCCGCGACTGGGCATATCTAGCTATATGTAGTAAACGGAGACAATTATCCCTGCCCTCCCTTCCTTTGACGAATCCCATTTGTTCACTATTAATTAATGCAGGGATGAGATCTTCAAGTCTTTTGGCCAGGAGCTTGGCCCAGATCTTGAGGTCTAAGTTCAGCAACGAAATTGGCCTGTAGCTGCCACATAGCTCAGGGTTTTTCCCCTCCTTATGTAGCAGCGTAATGTGCGCTTCTAAAGCTTGTTTAGGTAGGGATTTTCCTTGTAATAGGGCATTACATAAGTCTTTAAGGCAAGGGATTAGTATCTCTTTGAAAGATTTGTAGTAGGCGACCGATAGGCCGTCCGGGCCGGGACTTTTTCCTGACGGGCAAGATTCAAGTACACTTTCTATTTCTTTGTCCGTTACCGGAGCCATCAAATTACTAGCTTCCGTCGCATCTAATTTAGGGAGGTTGAGAGCGTTCAAGAAGTTATCTAGTTCAACTTTTGTTTTTTGTGGAGTGGGGTTTTCCCCTCTGCCATTTAAGTCATACAGTTCTGCATAGAATTTCTGAAATTCAGTAGCTATTTCTGCCGTCGATGATACAACTTCACCTGTTTTTGTTTTAATTGTTGAGATATGGTTTCTTGCGCACACTTTTTTAATGAGGGCAGTGATAAACTTACTACCTTTGTTGCAGTGTGCATAGACTGTATGTTTAAAGAGTAAACGCTTTTTGTTAAATCTCGACTCCAAGCAATTTTTGAGATCACGTCTTAAAGCTGTCAATTCCTCTAAATTATTTTTGGATTGGGAGTTTTTTACTTTTTGTTCTAGTTTCACTATTTGGTTGAGTTTGTTGTCGATTTCTTTTTGTTGCTGTTTCTTCATCTTTGTCCCTAATGCTATTAGAAGGCCTCCTGAGAAAGCCTTGTGGGCTTCCCATATAATGGGTATTTCTATGTCGTCTTTTGAGTTTAATTGAAAATATTCCTCTATTAGTTTAGACAGTCGTGTCCTTTCTTCTACTGAATCTAGTAGAGATTCATTTAGCCTCCATCTCCATTCTTTTGGTTCAGTTGTACCGAACTGGATATCTAGATGTAGGGGGGCATGGTCTGATATGGTCATTGCATCAATATAGGCTTTTTCTACCTGTGGTAAGAGGGTAAATGATACAAATAGGTAGTCGAGCCTCTGATGGGAGGAGTGGACGGAGGAGAAGTATGTAAAGTCCTTGGTGGACGGGTGCAAGCACCTCCAAGCGTCAGTAACTTCCAGGTTCTGAAGCGCTCGATTTATAGTCCTAAGTTTCCCCCGCGAGACCTAGAAGCGACCCGTTGAGGTGTCCAGTAGAGAGTTCAGGGTTAGATTCCAATCCCCTCCACCCAGGGAGGGACTTTTGAGACCATTTTTTTTTGTTAAGGTATAATACTAACAAAAGTTGTATGAAAGTTGAGAATCCGTTTAAGCCAGTTTCAGATGAGTGCATTGTCACAATCTGAAAAAACAGATCCGTAATACAGACATGTTACAGATAACATTGCAACCCTATGGCCTGATTTACACAAACATTCACATGCGCGTATTTGGAGTGTACAATCCCTTGACGCAAAAAAATATGCATCATGCTATATTCTCCTGCGCATTTGAGCAGGAAAAGAACACACCTTGAACTCATTAAACTAATTAGCCATTTTAATGGTTGAGAACATCAGTGCTTGTTTTTTTGCATGTACAATTGCTTTTGACTTGCGTGCACAAAAAGTGCAGTAAAGAGCGTCATTGTGCATGCACATATGCAATGGCTGATGCGCAGAAACATGGGACAAATACACATACGCTTGTGTGAATCTGGCCTATTTCATCAATGTTTGATCTGTATGTCTCCATATTTTCTGTCCTTGGTTTTGTTTTCTACAAGGCAAATACAGATTTGAATTCCCCCAACAGAAAATAATACCGATAAATGTGAATACAGAGGCAAAAAGGGTCAGAATTAACATGTGCTGCACTTTTAAAAAACAGGCTTGAGAAATATTTCCATGTGAATAGATTCATAGATTTATTGTACATTAGCCCTGTATTACTGTCCACAAAACACTGATCAAATATACTGTGAAAATACGCTCATCTGAAAGCAGCCTTAGAGGAAACATTGTGGTCAAACTAATACACTGAATTATGCCAAGTGCATGGCCTGAGGTTACAGTGCATGGCATAGGAATAAACGGACAATCAAAAAAAATTCCAGTGAAATACACTCTGCTATTTGTGTGCTTGGACGTATCACTGTTTTCTGCAATTACACAATGTACATAAAAAGTAATTGCTGTATAAGAAATACATGTTGCAAAGTAGAGCTTCGTTCGAAAAACAAGGCTTAAAGGCCGGTGGAAAAAAGGTATATCCAAAGTATGGTGGCACTACTGGGTGACAAGATGCAATTTGCTTAAATTTGCTTTCTACAACTAAACAGTCACTGTGGGAGAAATTTATAATTTAATTTACTCCAGTATTTTGGCAAAGAAAAGCCACAAATAATAGTCCACACCATATTCATACTCACATTTGTGACTTTTCAAGCCAATTAGCAAAAATGCTTAGAAGAGTGAGCAGGATTATTCATGAGGGGGCATGGCCAGCAACATTTGAAGAGATTCATTATTCTAATGAAAGAAAAGGGCACAAATGTGAGTGCAATTAATTAATTAGGACAGCCCAAAATGTGTTAAATTTATTACGAAGTGGGGCGGAGCCTGAGCTCTGAAGAAGATGGAGTGCTGAGCCCGGACCTCTGTCTCATCGGCACCTGCGGGGACCTCTAACAGCCGCTCCAGGAGGCTTATTGATGGGGAAAATCGGCAAGGAAAGAGGGGGAGAAGTCCAGAGTACCCCCAAAGCACAGAAGGGACAAGCAGACATGCAGCGGTACCTAAAAGACCGGAGCACCCACTCTCCCCGTGCTCCCTCCAAGATGACGCCGGCAGCAGCAAGAGCTTGCAGTAACAGTAAGGAGAGAGAAGATGGGGACTCTTCTGATGAAGAGGAGGGGGGAAATGTATCGCGGAGCTTCATGAGGGAGCTCCTTTCACAGGCACTGCACCCAGTTAAAGCAGATCTGGCTGACATCAAAGAGGATCTGAGGCAGCTGGGGCGCAGGGTGGAAGAGTTAGAGTCCACTGCAGCTGCTATCATCTCTCACTCACATGGGGTAGAAGACACCTTAAAAGAACACAGATTTCAAATTAACAAAGTCCTCTTGATGCAAGAGGACATTGAAAATAGGAACAGGCGTAATAATGTCCGCATTAAAGGGCTGCCTGAGTCCTGGGCTGCAGAGTGCCTACATAAAGTCACCAAGGAAGTGTTCTGCCAGCTTGTGGGAGAGGAGAGAGCTGCCTCCATTTGCATTGAAAGAGTACACAGGGCGCTCAAACCCCCTCCCCCCCCTCAGACCCACCGAGAGACATTATATGTAAAATCCTTGCATTCCCAGACACACTGGAAATATTGAAAGCAGCGAGGCAAGTAAAGGACATCCATTATGGGGACGCTTCTTTACTCATCTTCCAGGATTTGTCTCCAACTACCCTGGCTAAGCGCAGGATGATGCGCCCTCTCCTAGAAGTCCTGAGGAACAGGGGGATCAGATATGCTTGGCTGTTCCCATTCGGCCTGGGGCTGACCCACAAGGGCCGTAGGCTAAAAATAAGATCCCCAGACGATTTGCTACCTTGTTGGCAACTTCTGGACATGGAACCCATCGAAATACCCAGCTGGCTCCCACTGCCTGACCAGATGCGATTCCCTACCTTAGCAGAAGCAGGGAGCTGGCAACCGGTTACCAACCATAAATCCCCAAAGGGGAAGAAAAGGAAGCCCAGGGAAGAAACAGCAGCGGTGGACACTTGAAAGACCGGCTGGAGCGAGCCTGACAAGTCCACTTGTATGGCGTGAGTCACGGATCACGCCAACCCCCTTAGCCCTTGGTGGCGGCTTGTTGTTCATTCCGGTTTAAAGGTTATTGTTGGCAGCAGCAGGAGAATTGGGAGTAAGGACGCAGGACTCACTGCAGCGTGGCCTGCCGCGCTCATAGGGCCAGACATACTGCCCTGTCTGCCACTCCTCCTCCTCCTGACTTTCTTTCTGCTTCTTTTTCCTCCTTTCGCATATAATGTTGTTTTAAATATGCCTCATCTGCTTTAAACAATCATTCCCCCATAGTTGTTGTTATAATGTGTAACTTTATTTGTTATCTCCTGGATTATCACCAGTAATTTCCAGAGGTCCCCAACCGTGCCTGTCAGGTCAGGCTGACTTGGTTATATAGTTAACTGAGTACTGCGCTTCAAATTTGGAAGCAGGCCGTCCTCTACTTAGTGTGAAGTTTGAAACGTTTTAAATTACATTTCTTGAGGGGCTACCCCGGTGGTTCTCTCAAGAAGCACCTAACGGTGCTCGCAACTTCCCTCCAATTTTTCCTGCCCTTTCTCCCCCTCCTCCACCCTACCCTATTCCCAAGCACGTGGACTCGGGTAATTGTTTATTTCAAGTGAACGCTCTGGTTATTTGTTACTTATTGTTTCTCTTGTGTTTCCGCATCAAGTGACCCAATGAACGAGATTAAGGTTATGTCTTTTAATGTCCGGGGCCTCAACACGCCAGCGAAACGCCACAACACCGCCTGTCTGATCAAGAAGTATGGGACGAAAATCCTACTCCTACAGGAAACCCATTATAAGGGGATCAGGTGTTTCTCTCTGCCTGGTAAGCAATTTTCACAACACATTCACAGCACTCACGCGACCTCCGCCTCCAGGGGAGTCTCAACTCTTCTCCACAAATCTATTAATTTTATCTGTGATTCGCAGTATACAGATGGTGAGGGAAGAGTTCTACTCCTGAAGGGGAAGTTGGACAATACACAGATCACCATTGCTAACTTCTATGCACCCAACTCTGATCAGGTTCCATGGCTGATAGCCCAACTGGAGATTCTAAAGAATTTTGCTGTGGGACAGATTATCCTGGGCTGGGATTTGAATCTAACCCTTAATCCCCTTTTAGACGCGTCCACTGGTAGATCTCAAATACCTCAAAAGAGATTGAGGAAACTCAATAAAAGTTTACAGGAGTTGGGCCTGGTGGATGTATGGCGCCTGTTCCACCCAGCAGACAGGGATTATACCTTCTTTTCACAGGTCCACCGAACACATCAAAGGTTGGACTATATCCTAGTCTCCCCGGGGCTCTTAAAGGCTCTTCAGGGGGCTCACATAGATGTGAAGACTGTTTCCGACCACGCTCCAGTTCATGCGGTACTACATCCCTTCAGACAATCTCCCAGAGAGTGGTGCTGGAGATTGAACGCTTCATTGTTCGATTCAATAGAAAATGTAACCACACTCTCAGCTCAAATAGAGGAGTTTTTTCAGTTAAATGCAGGTGGGGAAGTGAGCGAACCCACGGTTTGGGAGGCACACAAGGCCTATGTTAGAGGTTTACCGATTGCAATGGGCTCCAGGGCCAAGAAGAAATCCCAAAAGGAAATTGATGACAAACTAAATCAAATTGCCAGGCTAGAACAAAGAGTTAAACTTTCCCAATCAGAGACCGAGCTAGGCAAGTTGACGGAAATAAGAAAGGAGCTGTTGCTCTGCCTCAACGCCAAGTTTAATAAGAAACATTTGTTCTGGAAGCACATATTTTACATCCAAGGTAATAAGGGAAGCAAACTAACAACTTCCTTAATCAAAAAAGCAAGGATTAGAAACACAATCACCGCGATCAAAACAAAAACGGGCATAGTATCTTCAGACACTAATGTTATTGCCAAGGAGTTCCAACAATATTATGAAGGCCTCTACAACTTACAAAACCAACCTTCCCCTGAGGAGGCGTTATTAGCCAAATCCAGGATTGACGCTTTTCTCAAAAAAATCCCCCTTCCGAGACTAAGTGAAGAAGACGCGAATTCTTTATTAGTTCCAGTTACACAAAACGAAATCAAAGAAATAATAACTTCCTCCCCCCCAAACAAAAGCCCGGGCCCAGATGGCCTCTCCATGTCGTACTATAAAACCTTCCAAGACATCCTGATACCCAGAATTACAGACCTATTTAATTCCCTGCTTGAGGGTGCCCCACTTCCCAGACAGACACAAGAGGCGCATATTACGCTTATCCCCAAAGATAAAAAAGATGAGGCCCTCTGTAGCAGCTACAGACCTATTTCCCTTATTAACTTAGATGTTAAACTCTGGGCTAAACTCCTGGCCAAGAGGCTTGGCAGATACATACCAGACCTCATTAACGAGGAGCAGGCGGGGTTCGTGAGGAGAAGGGAGGGAAAGGACAACTGTAGAAGACTATTGCATGCTTCACGCATAGCGCGCTTAAACAAGATCCCCTTAGCATTTGTTGGAACCGACGCGGAAAAGGCGTTTGATCGGGTGGACTGGCAGTATATGAAAAGTACCCTTCTTAATTATAATATCCCAGTCAGCTTCGTATCAGCGATCTTTTCCCTTTACGATGCCCCTCACGCCAGGATTAGGGTGAACGACATTTTGTCACCCCCCTTCGAAATTAAGAATGGCACTCGTCAGGGGTGCCCCCTCTCTCCCTCCTTATTCGTTTTGGCCCTGGAGCCCCTACTGACGCAGATCAGACAAGACCCAGGTATAGCGGGGTTATCTGTGGGTGATACCTCCATATCCACCGCGGCCTTCGCGGACGACATTGTCTTCGTTATAACCAACCCGGAGGAAGGAATTTGTAGACTTGTCGAAATTCTGAAAGCATACGGCGAGATTTCAAATTTCAAAATCAATTTCGACAAGTCCACGGTCTTGAACGTTTCTATCCCGCCTGCGCTTGGCAAAAGACTCTCTAGCTCTTCACTGTTCGCGTGGTCGGAAACAGCTCTGGACTACCTGGGAGTTAAAATTCAAAAAAATTTAGATGATTTATTTGCAACTAATTTTGCCCCACTACTGGATAAGGTGAAAAAACTGGTTAAGGACTACGATTTACCAAGCATCTCCTGGTTCGGGAGACGCAATATACTTAAATCCTATATATTACCGATCATCCTCTACAAGATCAGGATGTTGCCAATATATCTTCCCCCGAGCTTTTTCAAGACGCTCCGTACGTTATTTGCAGCCTACGTGCGGAGGCAAAGAAGACCTAGACTAGCATACAGTCTAATGATCAGGAGGAAATCGGAAGGAGGTATAGGTCTACCTAATATTGTAGATTATTACCGGGTGGCCCAGTTAAATTACTGGATGGATTTGACACACCCCTTAGGAGACAAGCTCCTTCCAAAATTAGCACTGGACCACTCTAAGAGCGGTTCACTAGGTGACTTGTGGTTCCCAGAGAGGAAAAGATATTGTGCAAAAGATTTTTCCCTACTGCTGAAGGGCCCATGTGAAGTAGTAGATAAACTAAGGGAGAGTTTGACTCCGAGACCATCTCCAGTGACCCCGTTAAATTTATTACCTAGATATCTGACCCTACAAGGAGATCCAGTTTCTTCCTCCATTTGGAAAAAATTTAATCGCTTTACGGTGGGGGATCTCCAAGGGATGGCTCATAAGCCGGTGGCAGAGATCATTCAAACACTTCTGCCGGACTGGTGCCCTTCATTCCTGGTGAGAGCCTCGGTGATAAGAGTCCTTGAGGATTTCCTTGGTACAAGTAGATCCACCAGGCCCAAAACACCATTCAAACGCTCCTTAATAGATCCTGACCCCAGGGCGCGCAGAATTTCGCGGCTTAGAGGTCAATTTATAGTTCCACAGGGGATAAATAAGCCCGCATTCATGACCTCATGGGAAAGGGAATTGGGTATCCAGCTGACATCAGCGGACACTAAGTCAATCTTGGCCTCCGCGTATGGCCTCTCTCCATGCATCCTCGCCCAGGAATCTCACTATAAATTATTGGTTCGATGGTATAAAACTCCACAATGGCTGCATGCATACAAGTTGGCTCCAGATGACAGATGTTGGAGATGTGGAGTGGAGACTGGCTCCTATCTGCATATATGGTGGTCATGCGAGAAACTTGAGACCTTCTGGAGAGGAGTAGACGTGGTGCTGGGTAAGATAAAACAGAACTTTGCTTTAACACCAGAGATGATCTTTCTATGGAGACCGTCCCAAACATTCCATCCGTTGAGAGACAGATTGGTAGCTCAACTGATCGACGCAGCTAAAGCTCTGATTCCATTGCATTGGAGGCAGGAGTCTCCTCCCCTTCTCTCACATTGGAAGGAGAAGGTGGATTGGATTTATAACTTAGAAGAGCTCGCTAGCTGGCAAAACAATACACAAGAGAAATTCATTACAACGTGGCACCCCTGGCGTGATCTGAGGCTCTTAGACATACTAGCCCAGTAGTCAATGTGCTATCCTATACCCCCCCATACCCTCACCCCACCCCTCTCTACCGCCCCCGGCTTCCCCCACAAGTTGTTATACAGGTACTGAATACAAGCACTTACCCCCGGGGCCAATAGGTCCATTAGGGGGGTGGATATACTGTGGCTGCAGTACCCTGAATTGGTGTAATACGCGTTTGTTGTGAATTATCTCGTCAGGGCAGTAGATACCTGTGAATAGGTTGATGTTTATATGACAAGTAACTTTCCTTGTATGTATCGAAAAATCTTGAATAAAATTTGATTTGAAAAGTCAAAAAAAAAAAATAAAATTTATTAAGAAGTGTTCACCCTTTAATAAATTTGAAACATTTTACTCCAGAAATTTCAATTTTTAGACTGGTGTATAAAGTTTCACTGGGCCAGAGGAATCCACAAGAATTCCAAGACTTTCACCAAGCTGATTCCTAAAACTTAACTTTTCTTAGAGATAAATTAAAAGATTGTTAACGGGTCTTCACAAATACAACTAAACATAACTTTTCCCACCACCCAGGTATAAGTAAAGCGCTTTCTTGAAAATACTGCTCAATTCAGGCTGGGCAGTAAATTGTAAGATAAATTCTGCACTTAGAATAGTTGCACTTTAAATTAGTATTAGGGCTAATTAAATAGAAGTATCGTGGTTTAGAATAATGGGTGAAGCATATCTGCAGTAACTGTGGAATAACCATAAATAAAAAAACCCAGGGTATTTCCTAAATAGAAAAAAACACCAACTGGAGAATGAGAAATTTTAACCACAAATGTTGCAGAAAAATATCTATTAGCTTTTACTTCGGTGCAAAGAAAGATATATGTGCGTGGTGTTAATAAACTTTAATAATGCACTGTTTCGGATCTAGGACTGATAGTAGTGCGTACACGGAGACCCTGAAAGTATTATGGTTAATGAATTACTAGATATTCTGGAGTCCCCCTATAAACAGGGACTAAGTAACTAAAAACACACTCAATCTGTTATAGAGGAGGGGATCACTAGACTGATACCGGATGTACCATCAGTTTTGGTTTATCAGTCAGTTTAAAACTCATAGTGCCCTCTTCCTCTATAGTAATATAGGAGTTTCTCAGATTCCGGACACTCAATTGAATTTTGGATTTTTCTTAGATTTTAGGTTCCTAATACTAGATTGTTGATTCATTTAGTTCCTTCAAGGTTTGGTTCATTTGGTTCAATGCACTTCTGCTGACTGTTCAACTCATCACGAACCTTGACAATGTCACATTTCTACAGACTACTTAACAGCAGGTTAATAGGCACTGGTAGTTTTTCTGTGCAAAAAGAGTTCTTTGTTGGTGTCGGTAGAAAAGATTATTGCACTAATCTCCTACAGGACAAGATGGAGTTGATCTGTCCCTAAACAATAGATTAGATCTTCAAGCATGGGACTACCTCAAAAATCAGTTTAATAGTAACTAGAGATGAGCGAGCACCCAAAAGCTGGAGTCCGCATTATTCGAGTCAAGCTTTTCATAAAATTCGAGAGCTCTATTCGAGTAACGAACCCCATTGACTACAATGGGAGACTCGAGCATTTTTGTATGTGGGACGCCGGGTGCCGAGCTTTTCTCTTTTTTCTAGGTTCGTTTCTCTCTCTCTCCTGCCTGCCTGCCAGACAAATAGGCATATCACAGCGGGGAGGAGCCAAAAACTGGGGCGGGGTCAAACACGGCTTGATGCTCGTTTGAGTAACGAGCACCATCCAGTACGCTAATACTCGAACAAGCATCAAGCTCGGCAGAGTATGTTTGCTCAACTCTAGTAGTAACCCTAATGATAGAACAATATCTATAGCTAAATCCTATAGTAATCCTGGTAAAATTACCCTAGACTGACTAGAACTACCCTCTGGACTGCCAATAAATCTAACCAGAGTTTCTACAGCCACAGACCACAAAAAGAAAATGAAAAAAAAATGAAAGAGCTTAGCAAAATCACCAGCCTTGATGGTAGGCTAGAGATCAATGATCAGTCACACTCACAGTGCACTTATGCATAGCCCAAACTGGTAACAGCCCACCAGGGAGCTTGGCAAAGACGCACTATGTAACACATCAGCGGCCACACCTCCAACTAGATAGTTAGTGGGTAAATTTATGTTTAGTTGTATTTGTGAAGTCCAGTTAGCAATCTGTTAATAAAATCTCTAATAAAAGAATCAGTGCGGTGAAAGTGGTGTATTAAATGTCAGTCTTCTAGAGGTATTCCTGGGCCACTTTTTAGGAAGCAAAAAGCGCTGACCATAGAGCAGTGGCCTGGGCTGGTTATGCAGGCACATCCCATTGAATTCAATTGGAGATACACTGCAGAACCAACCAGGGCAGTTGCACTGACTGCAGTGATAGTGGCTCTGGGAATCAGCTGATTGACAGAGATCCAAGCAGTGGGTCTCCACCGATCATTTATTAAGTCCCTGAATATTCCTTAAATAAATGTTCCCTTGTATCTGTTAATCCAGTAATACTGTATATTGTTACGCACAGACTTAGCATGCACTCTCAGCAGAGTCAAACTTGCGTGTTACCAGGTTTTTCAGTGCTAATATCTATGGGCTAAATGATTCACTATTTATTAGCTATCTGGTAAAAGGGACCAATAGTGGGGAAAACTCTAAGCCGGTTACCCTGACGCAAACTACTGCCTAAAGAAATATTATGGTTTAGAAAAATATGTAAATTTTTATTATCCAAAGAATGACTTGATTGTCCAGTATAATTTCTTTATCAATATGGTTTACAGATTAAAATCTATCCTGGTCTGTGATGAACACACGGTCACTGATCTCATTAGAGTTAGACTTGTGTCACACGGGTGTATATGTATTTGTGCATGCAATTGCACTGAGCTTTTGTTAAATGGGCGTTGCATTTATGTGTGCGCATCTGTGTTACTTACTGAATTTTTTGCATGCTTTAATGCGCTTGCAAATATGCCCATGTGACCCAAGCCTTACAACACAGTTATCAGAGTTCTGTCTTCTAAGAAGCCCTTGCCCTTCACATGACCAGGACAAATATCTATCCATCAGATGTAAATAATTAAGGTCTTTACTGAATGTAAAGTAAAGTTCTAGTGTAAGTGAGTCAATTTTAGGCCTTCCCCATATTAGTGTTCTTTTTACTCCGTGTGCTGTCTGGTGAAAAAAACAGACCGCATTTAGATAACATATGTCCTTACACTAGTCAATGTAGTATCATGGTTCGCTGGCTCAGGGTGACATCACGGTGTTAGCCCTACACATGTGAGGCACACAACGGCACATGCTCAGTGTCATTTTGGCATTGAACGCTGACCTTAGCACTTCTTTGCTGGTGTGTGGATGGATTTGTCAGTTTGGAGGCATCTGTCTTGTCTGACCAATCAGTACCTGTTAGCATACATTTATTCTGACTCCTCCTCATAGACGATGTCAGTTATACTTTTATTCTGAAAGTATATTTGGTCAAGTCAGCAGTTCCTGTCCTGTTCTACTGTCAGATAAGACTGTTTGACGTTTTGGCATTTGGGGGGTTATAACATCTATTTCCTGACTTATTGCTGTTTTTGCATTGGTATTTCTTCTAATTCATTGTAAGCTTGTTTAACATCTATACCATATATATCGTTGCAAACTATATCCCTGTTGTTCAACAAGGGAGAGTCAGGGGAGCCCCAGTTTCCTCATGTGGGGTTGCCCTCATCAGGGAAAATGTTTCACTTTTAGGTAGAGTCTCATTGCATTACTACGTCAGGGGCAGATTTCCTGTTCCCCTACTTCTTGAGTTCATATTAAATACTTTGTGTTCTTCACATTAGTATATTGTGTGCATCTTCAGACTTTAGGACCTCAAATTCCATCCAATCTGGAAAAGGTTTTTTGGTTCTAGCTCAGATGTAACGTGACAAGATACACATCAGATTTTTTTACATGGGTGCAGAGGCATAACTTGAAGCTTCTGGGCCCCGATGCAAAATCTGTAACAGAGCCCCCAACTATAATGCTTTTTTCATAGGACTGGGCTCACAGTATGGAGAAGAAAGGCCTTAGGGGCCCCCTAAGGCTCCTGGGCCTGGGTGCTACCGCACCCCCTGCAGCCATCTTCAGATCTGGGCCATTGCTGCTCCTAGGAACCACGCACCCAGGATAGGACACATAAACATGCCACCACGACAGGGACAACTGGACATAGTAAGCTGACACACCGAGCCAGAATCACACCATACAGCAGCCAGAATGCAACCACTAGTAGCAGGTGTTAAGCTATAAATGCCAGGTATTAGTTGACATTTTGATCAAAATATGGAAACTAGCAGGCCACTTCCTGGCTATATTGCTAATCGCTACACAGAGGCATTGGGCACAGTTCACACTGCAAGCTGCAACAGCACAGACAACAGGACACAAGTCACACAGCAAGCTGTACAGGACAGACAACAGGACACAAGTCACACAGCAAGCTGTACAGGACAGACAACAGGACACAAGTCACACAGTAAGCTGAAGTAACATGACTGCTAACCCTGAACACCAGACAAACACTGACAGGAGCTGGGGTTATATGTGCTGCAGACTAAAGGAGACTGGCTGCTGGAGAATCACGGCACCCAACCAGCTCAGTCATTCACCACCTGTGGAGATGTGCTGCTAGAAACCTTAGTGCCACAGGTCCCAGCAGCGCAACGTAATAACTGAATAGTATTGAAACTAATGTTCATGCAGTTGAATGAGACTATATATGCTATTTCCTTTATGGCAGAAACTTCAGAGCTTTTCCAGCTGCGTGCTATTGTAATACAAGTTGGGTGTAGTATATGGAAGATAATTGTTCTGCATTCCAATGGGAAATTATCTATCCCTAACAGTAGAAGTGCCAAACCAGGTTTGCTTTTAGTTGCGTAGGGGTGGAGTGTTTTTATCATAGGGTAGAGATTAGAGGGCAACTCCAGAAAATATGGGGCAATGACCCTATTAGAGATGAGCGAACGTACTCGTCCGAGCTTGATACTCGTTCGAGTATTAGCGTGTTCGAGATGCTCGTTACTCGTGACGAGTACCACGCGATGTTCGAGTTATTTTCACTTTCATCTCTGAGACGTTAGCGCGCTTTTCTGGCCAATTGAAAGACAGGGAAGGCATTACAACTTCCCCCTGCGACGTTCAAGCCCTATACCACCCCCCTGCAGTGAGTGGCTGGCGAGATCAGCTGTCACCCGAGTATAAAAATCGGCCCCTCCCGCGGCTCGCCTCAGATGCGTTGTGACATAGCTGAGGGACAGTGCTATAGTGTTGGAGCTGCTGTAGGGAGAGTGTTAGGAGTTAGTGTAGGCTTCAAGAACCCCAACGGTCCTTCTTAGGGCCACATCTAACCGTGTGCAGAAGTGTGGAGGCTGCTTTTTGCAGTGTTGCACTTTTTTTTTTTTTGGTATATCGGCCGTGCAGAGCATTGCGCCCTGCAGTAATAGTCCAGGGACAGAAGTGTGGAGGCAGGGAGAGCGTTAGGAGTTATTGTAGGCTTCAAGAACCCCAACGGTCCTTCTTAGGGCCACATCAAACCGTGTGCAGTAGTGTGGAGGCTGCTTTTAGCAGTGTTGCACTTTTTTTTTTTTTGGTATATCGGCCGTGCAGAGCATTGCGCCCTGCAGTAATACTCCAGGGACAGAATTGTGTAGGCAGGGACAGAAGACATATATTATTGATTGAATATACGCAGTGGTCCTTTTCCCAAAAATATTGGGCAAAAAATCTATTTGGCCTGCCTGTCACTGTGCTCAGTGTTCTGGGTCCGTGTGTGCTGGGGGTAGTAGTTCTCCAAAATCATACGCAGCCAGCTAAGTGTTACAGCAGGCTTGTGCCAAATTATTTCCTGGCTCTGAAATCACCGCTCTGTTGCAGTTAATAACAGTGCAACACTCTGCAGTTCTGTGACACACTCCAGGGACAGAAGACATATATTATTGAGTGAATATACGCAGTGGTCCTTTTCAAAAAAATATTGGACAAAAAATCTATTTGGCCTGCCTGTCACTGTGCTCAGTGTTCTGGGTCCGTGTCTGCTGGGGGTAGTAGTTCCCCAAAATCATACGCAGCCAGCTAAGTGTTACAGCAGGCTTGCGCCAAATTATTTCCTGGCTCTGAAATCACCGCTCTGTTGCAGTTAATAACAGTGCAACACTGCAGTTCCGTGACACACTCCAGGGACAGAAGACATATATTATTGATTGAATATACGCAGTGGGCCTTTTTTTAAAAAATATTGGAAAAAAAATCTATTTGGCCTGCCTGTCACTGTGCTCAGTGTTCTGGGTCCGTGTGTGCTGGGGGTAGTAGTTCTCCAAAATCATACGCAGCCAGCTAAGTGTTACAGCAGGCTTGCGCCAAATTATTTCCTGGCTCTGAAATCACCGCTCTGTTGCAGTTAATAACAGTGCAACACTGCAGTTCCGTGACACACTCCAGGGACAGAATTGTGTAGGCAGGGCCAGAAGACATATATTATTGATTGAATATACGCAGTGGTCCTTTTCAAAAAAATATTGGGCAAAAAATCTATTTGGCCTGCCTGTCACTGTGCTCAGTGTTCTGGGTCCGTGTCTGCTGGGGGTAGTAGTTCTCCAAAATCATACGCAGCCAGCTAAGTGTTACAGCAGGCTTGCGCCAAATTATTTCCTGGCTCTGAAATCACCGCTCTGTTGCAGTTAATAACAGTGCAACACTGCAGTTCCGTGACACACTCCAGGGACAGAATTGTGTAGGCAGGGCCAGAAGACCTATATTTTTGATTGAATATACGCAGTGGTCCTTTTCAAAAAAATATTGGGCAAAAAATCTATTTGGCCTGCCTGTCACTGTGCTCAGTGTTCTGGGTCCGTGTCTGCTGGGGGTAGTAGTTCTCCAAAATCATACGCAGCCAGCTAAGTGTTACAGCAGGCTTGCGCCAAATTATTTCCTGGCTCTGAAATCACCGCTCTGTTGCAGTTAATAACAGTGCAACACTGCAGTTCCGTGACACACTCCAGGGACAGAAGACATATATTATTGATTGAATATACGCAGTGGGCCTTTTTTTAAAAAATATTGGAAAAAAAATCTATTTGGCCTGCCTGTCACTGTGCTCAGTGTTCTGGGTCCGTGTGTGCTGGGGGTAGTAGTTCTCCAAAATCATACGCAGCCAGCTAAGTGTTACAGCAGGCTTGCGGCAAATTATTTCCTGGCGTTCCGTAAGCGAACTCAGCCTCCAACCACAGGCCAATAAGCTGCACATTTAATTACAGCGTTGTGTTTCTGCATTACTGGTAATACAGCATGCTGAGGGGTAGGGGTAGGCCTAGAGGACTTGGGCGCGGCCGAGGACGCGGAGGCCATAGTCCGGGTGTGGGCACAGGCCGAGCTCCTGATCCAGGTGTATCGCAGCCGACTGCTGCGGGATTAGGAGAGAGGCACGTTTCTGGCTTCCCCACATTCATAGCACATTTAATGGGTCCACGCGGTAGACCTTTATTAGAAAATGAGCAGTGTGAGCAGGTCCTGTCGTGGATGGCAGAAAGTGCTTCGAGCAACCTATCGTCCACCCAGAGTTCTGCGCCGTCCACTGCTGCAACTCAGAATCCTCTGGCTGCTGCTCCTCCTTCCTCCCAGCCTCCTCACTCCATGAAAATGAGACATTCTGAGGAGCGGGCAGACTCCCAGGAACTGTTCTCAGGCCCCTGCTCAGATAGGGCAGCAGTGGTTCCTCTCCCACCAGAGGAGTTTATCGTGACTGATGCCCAACCATTGGAAAGTTCCCGGGGTCCGGGGGATGAGGCTGGGGACTTCCGGCAACTGTCTCAAGACCTTTCAGTGGGTAAGGAGGCCGATGACGATGAGACACAGTTGTCTATCAGTGAGGTAGTAGTCAGGGCATTAAGTCCGAGGGAGGAGCGCACCGAGGATTCTGAGGAAGAGCAGCAGGACAATGAGGTGACTGACCCCACCTGGTTTGCTACGCCTACTGAGGACAGGTCTTCAGAGGGGGAGGCAAGGGCAGCAGCAGGGCAGGTTGCAAGAGGCAGTGCGGTGTCCACGGGTAGAGGCAGGGCCAGACCGAATAATCCACCAACTGTTTCCCAAAGCTCCCCCTCGCGCCATGCCACCCTGCAGAGGCCGAGGTGCTCAAAGGTCTGGCAGTTTTTCACTGAGAGTGCAGACGACCGACGAACAGTGGTGTGCAACCTTTGTCGCGCCAAGATCAGCCGGGGAGCCACCACCACCAGCCTCACCACCACCAGCATGCGCAGACATATGATGGCCAAGCACCCCACAAGGTGGGATGAAGGCCGTTCACCGCCTCCGGTTTGCACCGCTGCCTCTCCCCCTGTGCCTCAACCTGCCACTGAGATCCAACCCCGCTCTGAGGACACAGGCACTACCGTCTCCTGGCCTGCACCCACACCCTCACCTCCGCTGTCCTCGGCCCCATCCACCAATGTCTCTTAGCGCACCGTCCAGCCGTCGCTAGCGCAAGTGTTTGAGCGCAAGCGCAAGTACGCCGCCACGCACCCGCACGCTTAAGCGTTAAACGTGCATGTAGCCAAATTTATCAGCCTGGAGATGCTGCCGTATAGGGTTGTGGAAACGGAGTCCTTCAAAAGTATGATGGCGGCGGCGGCCCCGCGCTACTCAGTTCCCAGTCGCCACTACTTTTCCCGATGTGCCGTCCCAGCCCTGCACGACCACGTCTCCTGCAACATTGTACGCGCCCTCACCAACGCGGTTACTGCCAAGGTCCACTTAACAACGGACACGTGGACAAGCACAGGCGGGCAGGGCCACTATATCTCCCTGACGGCACATTGGGTGAATTTAGTGGAGGCTGGGACAGAGTCAGAGCCTGGGACCGCTCACGTCCTACCCACCCCCAGAATTGCGGGCCACAGCTCGGTGGTGGTATCTGCGGCGGTGTATGCTTCCTCCACTAAACCACCCTCCTCCTCCTCCTCCTCCAACGCAACCTCTGTCTCGCAATCAAGATGTGTCAGCAGCAGCAGCACGTCGCCAGCAGTCGGTGTCGCACGGCGTGGCAGCACAGCGGTGGGCAAGCGTCAGCAGGCCGTGCTGAAACTACTCAGCTTAGGAGATAAGAGGCACACGGCCCAGGAACTGCTGCAGGGTCTGACAGAGCAGACCGGCCGCTGGCTTGCGCCGCTGAGCCTCCAACCGGGCATGGTCGTGTGTGACAACGGCCGTAACCTGGTGGCGGCTCTGCAGCTCGGCAGCCTCACGCACGTGCCATGCCTGGCCCACGTCTTTTATTTGGTGGTTCAGCACTTTCTGAAAAGCTACCCACGCTTGTCAGACCTGCTCGGGAAGGTGCGCCGGCTCTGCGCACATTTCCGCAAGTCCCACACGGACGCTGCCACCCTGCGCACCCTGCAACATCGGTTTAATCTGCCAGTGCACCGACTGCTGTGCGACGTGCCCACGCGGTGGAACTCTACGCTCCACATGTTGGCCAGGCTCTATGAGCAGCGTAGAGCTATAGTGGAATACCAACTCCAACATGGGCGGCGCAGTGGGAGTCAGCCTCCTCAATTCTTTACAGAAGAGTGGGCCTGGTTGGCAGACATCTACCAGGTCCTTGGAAAGTTTGAGGAGTCTACCCAGGAGGTGAGAGGCGATGCTGCAATCATTAGCGTCACCATTCCTCTGCTATGCCTCTTGAGAAGTTCCCTGCAAAGCATAAAGGCAGACGCTTTGCACTTGGAAACAGAGCCGGGGGAAGACAGTATGTCGCTGGATAGTCAGAGCACCCTCCTGTCTATATCTCAGAGCGGTGAGGAGGAGGAGGAGGAAGATGAAGAGGAGGGGGAAGAGACAGCTTGGCCCACTGGTGAGGGTACCCATGCTGCTGGCCTGTCATCCTTTCAGCGTGTATGGCCTGAGGAGGAGGAGGAGGAGGAGGAGGAGGAGGAGGATCCTGAAACTGATCTTCCTAGTGAGGACAGCCATGTGTTGCGTACAGGTACCCTGGCACACATGGCTGACTTCATGTTAGGATGCCTTTCTCGTGACCCTCGCGTTACACGCATTCTGGCCACTACGGATTACTGGGTGTACACACTGCTCGACCCACGATATAAGGAGAACCTTTCCACTCTCATATCCGAAGAGGAAAGGGGTTCGAGAGTGTTGCTATACCACAGGACCCTGGCGGACAAACTGATGGTAAAATTCCCATACAACAGCGCTAGTGGCCGAAGGCGCAGTTCCGAGGGCCAGGTAGCAGGGGAGCCGTGGAGATCAGGCAGCATGTACAGCACAGGCTGGGCAACACTCTTTAAGGCCCTTGACTGCTTTATGGCTCCCCACCAAGACTGTGTCACCGCTCCCCAGTCACGGCTGAGTCGGCGGGAGCACTGTAAAAGGATGGTGAGGGAGTACGTAGCCGATCGCACGACCGTCCTCCGTGACGCCTCTGCCCCCTACAACTACTGGGTGTCGAAGCTGGACAGGTGGCCTGAACTCGCGCTGTATGCCCTGGAGGTGCTTGCTAGTCCTGCGGCTAGCGTCTTGTCAGAGAGGGTGTTTAGTGCGGCTGGGGGAATCATCACAGATAAGCGTACCCGCCTGTCAACCGACAGTGCCGACAGGCTAACAGTCATCAAGATGAACAAAGCCTGGATTTCCCCAGACTTCTCTTCTCCACCAGCGGACAGCAGCAATACCTAAGCAATACGTAGGCTGCACCCGCGGATGGAAGCATCGTTCTGTATCCCCATCAAAAACGGGGACCTTTTCGCTTCATCAATCTGTGTATAATATTCCTCCTCCTCCTCCTGCTCCTCCTCCTGAAACCTCACATAATCACGCCGAACGTGTAATTTTTCTTAGGCCCACAAGGCTCAGTCATATAATTTTTTCTAAACAATTTTTATACGTTTCAATGCTCATTAAAGCGTTGAAGCTTTCACCTCAACCAATTTTTATTTTAACTGGGCTGCCTCCTGGCCTAGTTACCAATTAAGCCACATTAACCAAAGCGATTAATGGCTTTCACCTGCCCTCTTAGTTGGGCATGGGCAATTTTTCTGAGGTACATTAGTACTGTTGATACACCAATTTTTGGGGGCCCTCGCCTACAGTGTAATCGAATTAATTTTTAGCCCACCTCCATTACAGCTGACATTACCTCAGCTGTGATGGGCAATGCAATGGGATATTTTTATGTACCGCCGGTGGCTTCCTGGCACCCACCCATGCTGTGGGTCCACAGGGAGTTGTAAATGCATCTGTGTCCACTTCTAAAGAACCCCAGTCTGACTGGGGCATTCAGTGTGGGCCGAAGCCCACCTGCATTAAACATGACATTATATTACCTCAGCTGTGATGGGCAATGCAATGGGATATATTTATGTACCGCCGGTGGGTTCCAGGGAGCCACCCATGCTGTGGGTCCACAGGGAGTTGTAAATGCATCTGTGTCCACTTCTCAAGAACCCCAGTCGGACTGGGGCATGCAGTGTGGGCCGAAGCCCACCTGCATTAAACATGACATTATATTACCTCAGCTGTGATGGGCAATGCAATGGGATATATTTATGTACCGCCGGTGGGTTCCAGGGAGCCACCCATGCTGTGGGTCCACAGGGAGTTGTAAATGCATCTGTGTCCACTTCTAAAGAACCCTAGTCGGACTGGGGCATGCAGTGTGGGCCGAAGCCCACCTGCATTAAACATGACATTATATTACCTCAGCTGTGATGGGCAATGCAATGGGATATATTTATGTACCGCCGGTGACTTCCTGGCACCCACCCATGCTGTGGGTCCACAGGGAGTTATAAATGCATCTGTGTCCACTTCTAAAGAACCCCAGTCTGACTGGGGCATGCAGTGTTTGCCGAAGCCCACCTGCATTAAACATGACATTATATTACCTCAGCTGTGATGGGCAATGCAATGGGATATATTTATGTACCGCCGGTGGCTTCCTGGCACCCACCCATGCTGTGGGTCCACAGGGAGTTGTAAATGCATCTGTGTCCACTTCTAAAGAACCCCAGTCGGACTGGGGCATGCAGTGTGGGCCGAAGCCCACCTGCATTTCATCTGACGTTAGCTCTGCTGTCCAGGGCACTGCAATGGGATATATTTATGTACAGCGGGTGGGTTCCAGGGAGCCACCCATGCTGTGGGTCCACACGGAATTCCGATTGCGGAGTTGTACCTGCCTGTGACTATTTATAAAAAAACGCGGTCTGACTGGGGCATGCAGACACCTTGACAGAATGAATAGTGTGTGGCACATAGGTTCCCCATTGCTATGCCCACGTGTGCAGCTCCAGATGGAGGTGGCACAGGATTGGATTTCTCATTGCTTCTGTACAGCATTTTTGGCTATCGCCCCGCCCCTTTTAAAGAGGGTCGCTGCCTAGCCGTGCCAACCCTCTGCAGTGTGTGCCTGCGGTTCCTCTGGCAGACGCACTTATAAATAGACATGAGTGTGGCGTGGCATGAGGGCAGCTGAAGGCTGCGCAGGGACAATTTGGTGTGCGCTGTGGACACTGGGTCGTGCAGGGGCGGTTGGGCAGCATGTAACCCAGGAGAAGTGGCAGCGGAGTGTCATGCAGGCAGTGATTGTGCTTTGTTGGAGGTAGTGTGGTGCTTAGCTAAGGTATCCATTGCTAATGAGGGCTTTTCAGAAGTAAAAGTTGTTGGGGGGGGGCCCACTCTTGCCGCTATTGTGGCTTAATAGTGGGACCTGTGAACTTGAGATGCAGCCCAACATGTAGCCCCTCGCCTGCCCTATCCATTGCTGTGTCGTTCCCATCACTTTCTTGAATTGCCCCGATTTTCACAAATGAAAACCTTAGCGAGCATCGGCGATATACAAAAATGCTCGGGTCGCCCATTGACTTCAATGGGGTTCGTTACTCGAAACGAACCCTCGAGCATCGCGAAAAGTTCGTCTCGAGTAACGAGCACCCGAGCATTTTGGTGCTCGCTCATCTCTAGACCCTATTTGTCCACAGTTCCTTCAACAAGCATGTGCATCCCACCACAAGCAGTACTATAAATTATTGGTCAGATGGTACTATACTCCATTAAAAGTCTCATACATCAATGGTATGTACTATTCTAATGTGATCTGAGGATGAGACTCAACAATTAAAGTCAATGAGGATTCAAAAAATAGACAACTCTCAGATGTTAAGCATGTGCTGTCTGTCTGATGTTCATTTTTCTTGCAGAAAAGAAGAACTGGGCCTGCTTCATTTTATTTTTTCCAAAAATTAAAAACAGATGTCATATGGAAGTAAACCAAAATGGACAAAATCTGCAGATATAACACAAATAACATTTTTTTAACAGTAGTGTGCACCTAGCCTTACTTGCCGCCCTTGACATTTTGCAATGGAAAGTATATTGCATAAGTGTTCAATTGTTCTAAAATAGAATAGATTTTCTATTTTCTTCTTTGCTTAGAATGTGTGCTTGGTTTCAGTGCAGTAAAAATGACCTTAATAGAAATCCTCTCCGTCTGAACTTTACTGTTTTGACTGAAATCATACCTTAACCACTTTTTTTTTCACTTTTGGTTTTTCCTCTCCACTTTAAAAAAATCATAAGTCTTTTATTTATCCATTAACACAGCTGCCTGGGGCTTGTGGCATGAGTTGTATTATTTAATGGCACTATTTAATGCACCATAGAATGTACTGAAATACTTAAAAAAAAACTTAAAGTAGAGGGAAATGGAAAAAAATTAATTTCACCATCTGTGGGGAATCTTGTTTTTATGGCGTACACACTACAGTAACAATTATATGCTAATTTTATTCTGTGGGTCAATTTGATTAACAAATTTTCTTTTTTTTTGCTGTACTACTTTGAAAAAATAAAATATCTTTGGAAAAAAATAAAACTATTTTTTGCTATTATCTTCTAATAGCCATATTTTTTTAACATTTCTATCAATATAATCCTATGGAAGCTGGTTTTACCGGGATGTCCCGTAGTTTCGATTGTTACCATTTTGTACTATATACAGATTTTCGATCGCTTTTTTATTAAATTTTTTCTTAGAGACATGGGGCTTGAACTTGTGATCGCTCATAGAGTATAACACAATCTATATGCTGCTCATAGAACTAACAGCGGCATTTAAAGGCTTAACCAATGCAATCAGCATTCAAGCTGATGTGGGTGTCAGCTGTCAAAGATGGCTAGCACCCGCGTTGTATGGAGTAGGATCGACTGTTGATCCCACTCCATACAAACTCTGAACCTCCATGACAAAAATATGTGGGGCTAAGCGGTTAAAGGGAACCTGCCACCTTGGAACAGCACCATAAGCCAACTTATGTTGCTGTTTGGGGAGGTGATGGAGAACAAGGAGATGCATTTTTTATACTCACCGGCTCTCCCTGTTCCTGCTGTGTCCGCTGTTAAAGAGGTTTTCCAGGGAGAATACTACTGATGACCTATCCTCAGGTTAGGCCATCTATAGTTGTACAGCTGGGGTACGTTGCTCGTGACCCTGACTAATCAGCTGAGCGGGTGCATGCTGTCAGCTCCGCAAATACACAGAGGTTAGAGCAGAAGCAGCAGAAGTCTCTGCGCCGACCTCTGTGTAGTGGCTGACGCTTGTAACTGCAGGTTGGGGTCTCATTGAACTCAATGCGAGCCGTGCCTGCAGTTACAACCGCTGGCCACTACACAAAGGTTGGCGCAGAGACTTCCACTGCTTCCACTCTGACTTCTGTGTATTTGTGCAACTAACAGCATGCGCCTGCTCAGCTGATCAACCCCAGCCGATCAACTATTGATGACCTATCCTGATAGGTCATCAGTAGTATTCTCCCTGGAAAACCCCTTTAAAGTCCACATAGACTCCTACAAAGAGTGTGTGCATAGCAGTCTGAAAGGAATCACATTTTCAGACTGAGCATGTACTTCACCAGGGGAACGAGGGTGTATAACAAATACATCCCCTGGCTTTTTATCACCTCCCTGAATGGCGCCATAGCTTAGTCTATAGTAATCTTCAAGGGTGACAGGTTACCTTTAACCCTTTGCAATCCAATTTTGGATTCAGGGCTTCCTAGGGGGCTTTCTCTTGCTGCCCTTATACAATGGCGCCATCTGCTGGCTAGAGCCAGTACTGCGGTATCTGACATGCTGGAGGGGCCTCCGACAACAGAGTGGCCAGTAATCTACAGTAGGAATACCCTGCCAGAAGTCTTCTGACATCAGAGCTGTACAGCCTTCAATCAGAATGTCTTTAGACGTCAGACAGTGGATTGGAAAGGGTTAAAATAAGTCTTACTAATAAGGACACATAGAAGCAAAGAAGAGGGTCCATGTGGTCTGCCCTTGAAGGATAGATATATACTTTCCCCAGGCATGCCTACATTCACTTACTGTCAATTTGCCAACCACTGTTACCATACAGCGCGGCGCGTCGCTCCGGCGTCGGCTCCGGCGGCCTGGAGCCCTGTGTCGAGGTTATCCCAGCAGCTGTGGGCGGCGGCATGGGCGTGTCCGCCCGTAGGGTGCCGCCCGCCCTCCTCCGTTCTTCTTATACAGCAGTGGGCGGAGTTGCCTCCTCCCACTCTCCGCCCCTGGGCGGAACCTGGTGGTTAAAAGCCTGGCAGTGAAGTGAGCTCACTGCCAGTTATTGGTTCTGCATGCACCTAGCCAGTCTGTCTGCGGTTTGCCTCAGCCAGTCCCTAGTTGTCGGTCAGCTCCCTCTGGTCCCCTATTACTCTGTCTGTTTGTGTTGGTTCTGTTTTCCTCTAATCTAGTCTGGCCCAGTCAGCACTAGTTGCTATCCAGCACCCTGCCAGTTTGCCTGTGAGTCCCATCTCCAGCCTTGTAAGTTTTGTTGGTCTGATTCATCTGCCTCCTCTGTCGGCACTCTGTTCCCCCCATTAGGTAGTTTCCTGCTTGTCAGTCGCCAGGTCCCTAGCCAGGGCAGGGACCGCCGTCCAGTTGTCCGCCTGGGGTTAGCCAGGGCCGAGGCAAGTAGGCAGGGACAGTGGGGGTGCGGGAGATCAGGGCACCCCAACTGGCGCTCGGGGGGCAGAGTGCCGTAACAACCACATCTGCTGGAACTTTGTTCCAAGCATCTACTACTCCTTCAATAAAATAGTATTTTCCGACAATACTGTACTTCTGACCTTTTCCCCAACTAATCTCAGAAAATCTATGCATGTACACCGTCCTTATTAGTTAATTGTCCTCAACCTCAGTATTCTACTTTGGTAAGAGAGCATCTCATCTCCTGATTTGCTGCCTCAATAACCTGGAAATAAGTATCTGGCAGACTATCAAGGCACATTGGTACAAGATCAACAATTTTGCTCTCTAGCTGAGATTTGCCTCTTAACTGAGTCTGACAGTCTCAGGTGGGATTATACTCCAGGCTGTATCTGCTCCTGATTAGCCGTAATGTGCTGTGCATTTTTAGATTCTTCTCGCCAGACACACCTCAAGCATTGGTAGACTTTCTAGCAGACAGTGCGATTGATTTTTCACATGTTTTAGAGGTAGCAGAATCTGTCAGATAAGGCATAATGCTGTTTTCATAACACATTATCATTCAATTGCATGGTAAAATAGACAAAAATAAAACATTTTAACACGTTCTACTGCAATGCCAAATAAAAGAGGCCGTAATAACTCTCGTAACAGACTATTGAAGAAAGTTTTTTGTTCATATGCCAAAAATTTTCACACCAGATTTGCTTTGCATTGTCTGTCCGTTTCTAGATGCTACAAGTGCTTTGATTAATATACAGAGAATTGCTAACATTGATGTTTTCTGCTGCAGTTTTTTAAAGGTGCACCGGCGAGCGCGATATCAGTCCGAGAAACTCAAACCAATATCACGCTTGTAAAGATACAGTTTTCTATGCAAGTGGATGTGGTTTGCAATAGCATTGCATTCACATGAAACTCACATGTACAAGTAAGTGCACCGTGATTTCTTTCACAGCTATTGGAAATAATGGGTGAGATTTCTGCTGACGGGGTGAAAAATAGAACGTGCTGCGGTATTCTGATCTAGCAGCATCACTGTGATAAAAAAAATCACTCATGTTACTAGACCCATTGCAAATAACGGGCCAGTTTTCCTGCGGGTTTTGTGCATGTCACAACACACAAAACTCACTTGATAAAATCGCTCTTGTAAGTACGCTCTTACCAACATACAGAATAAGAAAAATTACATATGACTGTTGGCCTTCTGGGATAAAGACTAGGATAAGGAAGGTTTCACACATAGTATTTTTTAGAAAGATGCCACTGCAGTTTTTTGAACTAAGGTGGGGTGCACACAGGGCGGAATTGCCGCAGAATTTCTGCGGCATTTACAGTAGTGGCAAAGTAGAACAGATTTTCAAAATAACCTGCACCAAACCCGTGCGGAAATTGACTTTTGGTGCGGAATTCAATTCCGCTGCATGTCAATTTTATCGCCGTCTCTGCTGCTAAATTCACACCCCTCATTGATCAGGTGAATTCTGCACAGGAATTCGTGATAAAACTCACTTTAAAACCCACACCAAATGAAAATCAGCCCCATGTGGATCCAGCCTTAGGGCTTATTCAGACGTGTGTATATTTGCCAGGTTTTCATGCCCGTCCGATATACGCTGCACCTCCCACTCATCGGGTCTCTGGTTCTCTCCTCCCCTCTGAGTGATTTTCAATGGGAGTGGGCAGGATGGGGGCGGAGCTAAAATCCCCCCCCTCCCTGCCCCTTGTCCATAGCTAGCAATGGGAGTGGGCTGGACAGAGCAGAACTTAGCTCCGCCCTATCCACTCCCTTCCATTGCAGACGCAGGAGTGGAGGAGAGAGGCAGAGAGCCGGTGAGTGGGAGGGAAGGAGGGATTGCTTAGATGTAGAGATGAGCGAGCATACTCGTCCGAGCTTGATGCTCGTTCGAGTATTAGGGTGCTCGAGATGCTCGTTACTCGAGACGAGCACCACGCGGTACTCGTCTCGATTAAACGAGCACTGACCATTGAATTCAATGGAGCCGGCAATACAGCCGGCTCCATTGAAAGCAATGGGCTGCCGGCGATCGCGGGATGAATTGTCGGGAAGGGCTTAAATATATAAGCCCTTCCCTGCAATTCATCCAGAAATGTGTAAAAATAAAAAATAAATATATACTCACCTGGTCCCGGCAGACGGAGTTCAGCGCGGCCGGTGGCAGTCCTCCTGAACTGCTCTGAACAGCTGTGAGTAGTATTCAGCAGCCGGGGATTTTAAATCCCCGCCTGCTGAATGAGCTGCCTCTGATTGGTCACAGTCTGACCAATCAGAGGCAGCTCTCACTCACACCCATTTATGAATTCATGAATGGATGGGTGAGTGCTGCCTCTGATTGGTCAGGCTGTGACAAATCAGAGGCAGCTCATTCAGTAGGCGGGGATTTTAAATCCCCGGCTGCTGAATACTACTCACAGCTGTTCAGAGCAGTTCAGGAGGACTGCCGCCGGCCGTGCTGAACTCCGTCTGCCGGGACCAGGTGAGTGTATATATATTTTTTTTATTTTTACACATTTCTGGATGAATTGCAGGGAAGGGCTTATATATTTAAGCCCTTCCCGACAATTCATCCCACGATCGCCGGCAGCCCATTGCTTTCAATGGAGCCCGCTGTATTGCCGGCTCCATTGAATTCAATGGGCTAACATCGTTCTTCTCTGCCACAGCTGTTACAGCTGTGGCAGAGGAGAACGATCTTTATGCTGACAGTGCGGGGGGGGGGGGGTCTTACTCTTGCCACTATTGTGGCTTAATAGTGGGACCTGGGAACTTGAGAAGCAGCCCAACATGTAGCTCCTCGCCTGCCCTATCCGTTTCTGTGTCGTTCCCATCACTTTCTTGAATTTCCCAGGTTTTCACAAATGAAAACCTTAGCGAGCATCGGCGATATACAAAAATACTCAAGTCGCCCATTGACTTCAATGGGATTCGTTACTCGAAACGAACTCTCGAGCATCACTGAAAGTTTGACTCGAGTAACGAGCACTCAAGCATTTTGGTGCTCGCTCATCTCTACTTAGATGGAAGCGTATATAGGCCGGCTGGAAAAACACTGGCCGATATATGCTCGTGGGAATAAGCTTTTAAAGTAGAAGTGGATCCAGCAGGAAGAAGAAGTAGAAGGCCTTCCCTTATATTTGCAATTTGTTTTGAAGCCACTACTGTCAGTCACTACAAAACTGCATTAAAAGCTGCACCAAAACCATCTTGTTTTTTTGCATAATATGCTGTAAGTAAAACTACCCTAAGGACCTTTTTCCTCGTTTCTACAGTTTTAATTGTGTTTTGGTGTTTCAATTAAATACAGCTAAGCGCTGCGGAATAAGTTTGCACTATACAAATAAAGATTATTATTATTATACAGGAAAAGAACAAAACAAAGATATAGGCCACATTATTCAGGATCAAGTGACAAAAACGTGACAAAATCACAGTCATGTGTTTAAGCCCTAAGTCTCAATTTTTATTTTTTCACGTCCCTTACAAATTACATGCGTGATTTTGGCCTATGCTTGATTTTTGGGATATTTTGTAGTTACTGTATATGTAAATTGAATATTTTAATTCAAATAATCTCAATACTTTAGTAAAAATGGGATTACCTGTCATCAATTTTCCCTACTACACCATTCTTACCAGGTTTTTAGTCTGTAAAACTCCTTTTTAGGGCAAAAACACATGGGTATATGCATTATTACGCTCACCGCTATAGAGCGTATTAGCACATGAACCATTTTTGTGTTTGCTGCCAGACGCCTCTTCCCCCTGCTCTCGCAGAACCTAGGAGGAGACGCCGGGTGAGGGGGGAGGAGGATCCCGGCTGCACACTGACATCACAGTGTTCGCTGGGATCAGCACTGCTAGCAGCATAGTTAAGTCAATGCCAGCAGGGGAGCCGCGGCCCCTGCCGGTATTCACAAGTGATGAGCGGCCGATGGCCATGTGTGCCAGTAAGGAGGGCTCTGTGTGCCGCCTCTGGCATGCGTGCCATAGATTTGCCACCACTGGCCTACACCATCCACAAGCCATACCTAAAAACATATGGAATAGGAAGGCATGGGGTATGGCACACTGGCCCTCATGGGCCACGGAACAAGGATTTCAATTTTTGTGTTGTGTTTGAGATAGAATAAAACTCAATTGTAAAATTGAAGAGTAGCATTTGAGAAGCAGAAATCCACTTTACATGTCTCTCTAAGTCCTGTGGGACCACTGATATGACTAAAGCCAGGAAAACGTACTCAAAGTGGTCTCCTCTGCTATCTTAGGGGCAGATCATCCAGGAAGTCATCTACTATCGTTCAGGTACCATTCCACACTGAGAGTCCCTGGAATGAACACCCTGGAAAGTCCAATGAGGCGATTGTTCTAACCCACACGTATATGCTGAAATGTCATTGTTTTCTGATTGGGTTGTGCTCTTACTAGTAATTTGCACTGCATCTACAATGAATTGGCACTGTGTCGTTTACTAACACAGACGTACAATTATAGCATCAGCCCTGGACTGCGCTGTCAGACAGCTCCATGTGTGTATTGTAACAGAAGGAGACCACTTCAAATACACTTTCCTAACTTCAGTTATGCGTAGTAGCGATCCCAAGGAACTTAGAGAGATGAGATGTGGAAAGTAGATTTCTGCTTCTCACATGCTACTCTACAACTTTGCGATTGGTTTTACAGGGGCCATAACACCAATTCTTATCCATATTCCAGGGCTCACAGTGGCCAGTGCTCAATACCATCATGTAGTGCATCCATGCCTTCCTACTCAAGCACACAATTGAAATTCATATATATAGCAGTATTGAGATATAGCTCTGAATCCGCCTTTGACTACACTCTGTATTAACTACTTCAGCAAAGTAATACTGCACTTCTTAGCATTAATAGGCATACATTTGGAAAAATGTTCAGACTGCAAACCTGGTGGGATTGGTTTGGTAGGTACAAACCTGGCGGCAAGATCATTTTGAGGGCATCAACAGACGAACATATGTGCAAATACGCTCGCGTAACCCCATGTCGTAAAAGCGCCTGGCTGGCCAAGATAGCGCATTTTGGTCGAGCGCTTTTACACCCGTGGCTGCATAGGTTCCTATAGGAGCCTATTACAGCGGCTGGTGAAGGGAGGTAATAGGGAGTTTAGCAACGTGACTGATAAACTCCCACCCCCTTCCCTCCTCCTCTCCACCCCTTGCTGACTGTTTGCAATGGGTGGGCAGAACGGGGACGGAGTTAGTTGCTAAGCCCCCCTCCATTGCAGGCTGTCGACAAGGGATGGAGAGGGGGCGGGAGCTTAGCAAATTAGCTCCTGCCCAGTCCCACCCACTTTCCTTGCAAAAATCCGGCAAGGGGGAGGGAAGGGGGAGACAGCTTAGCAGAGCTTAACTGTCTACCCCCACCCAATGGCATTGCGGGCTCGGTGTATATTCGACGGGCCTGTGCCATCTGAATGGGCGCACAAACATTAAATTTTTGCGCCCATGCACGCGTTTCTTACGTTACTGGCAGGCGAATGTTAGAACGCATACGCCCGTGTGAATCCAGCCTAAGCCCTAAAAATAGGACTTCACTGCACAAGTGTGATCAGCCACAATTCATGGCTAAACTGTGGCATAACAGCTTTGCATGTGTTTCCCTGTGGGAGAGAAGCTTACAAAATATCTGACAAAGTACAGTTTTCCACGGTAATAATAATATAGAGCAGCGCAGTGGAGCCCTAGCCGTGACCCTTTCACTGTTTTAGCTTTTCCAATGGTTTTACTTTTCAGTTCTTTCATGTTTTGCTTAGACCTCCATGAGATTCATATACCTCGTGTTATAGTAACAAGTGTTTTATCTTTCTGTGTAAAATAAAGGAGGATGTCACCAAGATTTCCCATTTTACAAAGAAAAGTCGAGCAATATTTCAGCAAAGCAGCAATAGAATAACATACAATGGAATAAAAGAATAGCAAAGAAAGTACAAATTACTAGTTTTAATAAAATGCATTACAATGTGGTTTAAAGGGAATCTGTCAAAAGGAGCTATTACTTAAATCACATTTTATTATACTATTTTTTTCTATAATTCTGATTTTTTTTTTTACTATATACTTGAAATATTGCAAATTTTCACACTGCCACTGTGCTCTTGCAAGATACTTAGGACACTTTTATGCAGGCCACCTGTTGGCCCAAAAATCACTTAAACAAGCAATTTTAAGCAATAGCTATCCCAAGTAAGGGTCCATTTACACGGGACGAATTTCAGGCAAATGATGCCTGGCAATCGTCCCTGTTAGAGATGAGCGAACGTACTCGTCCGAGCTTGATACTCGTTCGAGTATTAGCGTGTTCGAGATGCTCGTTACTCGAGACGAGTACCACGCGATGTTCGAGTTACTTTTACTTTCATCTCTGAGACGTTAGCGCGCTTTTTTGGCCAATAGAAAGACAGGGAAGGCATTACAACTTCCCCCTGCGACGTTCAAGCCCTATACCACCCCCCTGCAGTGAGTGGCTGGCGAGATCAGGTGTCACCCGAGTATATAAATCGGCCCCTCCCGCAGCTCGCCACAGATGCATTCTGACAGAGATCAGGGACAGTGCTGCTGGTGCCGGAGCTGCTATAGGGAGAGCGTTAGGAGTTATTTTAGGCTTCAAGAACCCCAACGGTCCTTCTTAGGGCCACATCTAACCGTGTGCAGTAGTATGGAGGCTGCTGTTTGCAGTGTTGCACTTTTTTTTTTTTTGTATATCGGCCGTGCAGAGCATTTGTAATTTTACATTGTCCAGGGCCAGTAGTGGTGAGGCAGGGACAGAAGACATATTTAGTGTATATAGGCAGTGGGCCTTTCCAAAAACATTTGGGAAAAAAAATCTATTTGGGCTGCCTGTGACCGTCCTCAGTGTACTGGGTCTCTGCTGGGGGTAGTTGTCCTAATTCATACGCAGCCAGCTAAGTGTTACAGCAGGCTTGCGCAAAATTCTTTCCTGCCTCTGCTGTGCGTTCCGTAAGCGAAGTCAGCCTCCAACCACAGGCCAATAAGCGGCACATTTAATTACAGCGTTCTGTTTCTGCACTACTGGTAATACAGCATGCTGAGGGGTAGGGGTAGGCCTAGAGGACGTGGACGCGGGCGAGGACGCGGAGGCCCAAGTCAGGGTGTGGGCACAGGCCGAGCCAGTGCGGTGGCCAGGGGTAGAGGCAGGGCCAGACCGAATAATCCACCAACTGTTTCCCAAAGCGCCCCCTCGCGCCATGGCACCCTGCAGAGGCCAAGGTGCTCTAAGGTGTGGCAGTTTTTCACAGAGACACCTGACGACCGACGAACAGTGGTGTGCAACCTTTGTTGCGCCAAGATCAGCTGGGGAGCCACCACCACCAGCATGCGCAGGCATATGATGGCCAAGCACCCCACAAGGTGGGACGAAGGCCGTTCACCGCCTCCGGTTTGCACCACTGCCTCTCCCACTGTGCCCCAAACTGCCACTGAGATCCAACCCCCCTCTGAGGACACGAGTGCCTACCGGCCTGCACCCACACCCTCACCTCCGCTGTCCTCGGCCCCATCCAGCAATGTCTCTCAGCGCAGCGTCCAGACGTCGCTAGCGCAACTGTTTGAGCGCAAGCGCAAGAACGCCGCCACGCACCCGCACGCTCAAGCGTTAAACGTGCACATAGCCAAATTGATCAGCCTGGAGATGCTGCCGTATAGGCTTGTGGAAACGGTGGCTTTCAAAAGCATGATGGCGGCGGCGGCCCCACACTACTTGGTTCCCAGTCGTCACTACTTTTCCCGATGTGCCGTCCCAGCCCTGCACGACCACGTCTCCCGCAACATTGTATGCGCCCTCACGAACGCGGTTACTGCCAAGGTCAACTTAACAACGGACACGTGGACAAGCACAGGCGGGCAGGGCCACTATATCTCCCTGACGGCACATTGGGTGAATTTAGTGGAGGCTGGGACAGAGTCAGAGCCTGGGACCGCTCACGTCCTACCCACCCCCAGAATTGCGGGCCCCAGCTCGGTGCTGGTATCTGCGGCGGTGTATGCTTCCTCCACTAAACCACCCTCCTCCTCCTCCTCCAACGCAACCTCTGTCTCGCAATCAAGATGTGTCAGCAGCAGCACGTCGCCAGCAGTCGGTGTCGCGCGGCGTGGCAGCACAGCGGTGGGCAAGCGTCAGCAGGCCGTGCTGAAACTACTCAGCTTAGGAGAGAAGAGGCACACGGCCCACGAACTGCTGCAGGGTCTGACAGAGCAGACCGACCGCTGGCTTGCGCCGCTGAGCCTCCAACCGGGCATGGTCGTGTGTGACAACGGCCGTAACCTGGTGGTGGCTCTGCAGCTTGGCAGCCTCACGCACGTGCCATGCCTGGCCCATGTCTTTAATTTGGTTGTTCAGCGCTTTCTGAAAAGCTACCCACACTTGTCATACCTGCTCGGAAAGGTGCGCTGGGTCAGCGCACATTTCCGCAAGTCCAAGACGGACGCTGCCACCCTGCGGACCCTTCAACATCGGTTTAATCTGCCAGTGTACCGACTGCTGTGCGAAGTGCCCACATGGTGGAACTCTACACTCCATATGTTGGCCAGACTCTATGAGCAGCGTAGAGCTATAGTGGAATACCAACTCTGACATGGGCGGCGTAGTGGGAGTCAGCCTCCTCAATTCTTTACAGAAGAGTGGGCCTGGTTGGCAGGCATCTGCCAGGTTCTTGGAAACTTTGAGGAGTCTACCCAGATGGTGAGCGGGGATGCTGCAATCATTAGCGTCACCATTCCTCTGCTATGCCTCTTGAGAACTTCCCTGCAAAGCATAAAGGCAGACACTTTGCGCTCGGAAATGGAGGCGGGGGAAGACAGTATGTCGCTGGATAGTCAGAGCACCCTCATGTCTATATCTCAGCGCGTTGAGGAGGAGGGGGAGGAGCATGAGGAGGAGGGGGAAGAGACAGCTTGGCCCACTGCTGAGGGTACCCATGCTGCTTGCCTGTCATCCTTTCAGCGTGTATGGCCGGAGGAGGAGGATCCTGAAAGTGATCTTCCTAGTGAGGACAGCCATGTGTTGCGTACAGGTACCCTGGCACACATGGCTGACTTCATGTTAGGATGCCTTTCTTGAGACCCTCGCGTTACACGCATTCTGGCCACTACGGATTACTGGGTGTACACGCTGCTCGACCCACGGTATAAGGAGAACCTTTCCACTCTCATACCCGAAGAGGAAAGGGGTTCGAGTGTGATGCTATACCACAGGACCCTGGCGGACAAACTGATGGTAACATTCCCATCCGACAGCGCTAGTGGCAGAAGGTGCAGTTCCGAGGGCCAGGTAGCAGGGGAGGCGCAGAGATCAGGCAGCATGTACAGCGCAGGCAGGGGAACATTCTCCAAGGCCTTTGCCAGCTTTATGGCTCCCCAGCAAGACTGTGTCACCGCTCCCCAGTCAAGGCTGAATTGGCGGGAGCACTGTAAAAGGATGGTGAGGGAGTACATGGCCGATCGCACGACCGTCCTCTGTGACGCCTCTTCCCCCTACAACTACTGGGTGTCGAAGCTGGACACGTGGCCTGAACTCGCGCTGTATGCCCTGGAGGTGCTTGCTTGTCCTGCAGCTAGCGTCTTGTCAGAGAGGGTGTTTAGTGCGGCTGGGGGAATCATCACGGATAAGCGTACCCGCCCGTCAACCGATAGTGCCGACAGGCTTACACTCATCAAGATGAACAAAGCCTGGATTTCCCCAGACTTCTTTTCTCCACCAGCGGACAGCAGCGATACCTAAGCAATACGTAGGCTGCACCCATGGATGGAAGCATCGTTCTCTATCACCATCAAAAACGGGGACCTTTTTGCTTCATCAATCTGTGTATTCTATTCCTCCTCCTCCTCCTGCTCCTCCTCCTGAAACCTCACGTAATAACGCGGAACGGGCAATTTTTCTTAGGCCCACAAGGCTCAGTCATATAATTTTTGTAAACAAGTGTTATACGTTTCAATGCTCATTAAAGCGTTGAAACTTTCACCTGAACCAATTTTTATTTTAACTGGGCTGCCTCCAGGCCTAGTTACCAATTAAGCCACATTAACCAAAGCGATTAATGGGTTTCACCTGCCCTCTTGGTTGGGCATGGGCAATTTTTCTGACGTACATTAGTACTGTTGGTACACCAATTTTTTGGGGCCCTTGCCTACAGTGTAATCCAATTAATTTTTCGACCACCTGCATTAAAGCTGACGTTACATCAGCTGTGATGGGCAATGCAATGGGATATATTTATGTACCGCCGGTGGCTTCCTGGCACCCACCCATGCTGTGGGTCCACAGGGAGTTGTAACTGCATGTGTCCACTTCTAAAGAACCCCAGTCTGACTGGGGCATGCAGTGTGGGCCGAAGCCCACCTGCATTAAGCACGACATTACTACCTCAGCTGTGATGGGCACTGCAATGGGATACATTTATGTACAGCCGGTGGGTTCCAGGGAGCCACCCATGCTGTGGGTGCACACGGAATTCCCATTGCGGAGTTGTACCTGCCTGTGACTATTTATAAAAAACTGCGGTCTGACTGGGGCATGCAGACACCTTGACAGAATGAATAGTGTGTGGCACATAGGTTCCCCATTGCTATGCCCACGTGTGCAGCTCCTGATGGCGGTGGCACAGGATTATATTTCTCATTGCTTCTGTACAGCATTGTGGGCTATCGCCCCGCCCCTTTTAAAGAGGGTCGCTGCCTAGCCGTGCCAACCCTCTGCAGTGTGTGCCTGCGGTTCCTCCTCATGGCAGACATACTTATAAATAGACATGAGGGTGGTGTGGCATGAGTGCAGCTGAAGGCTGCGCAGGGACACTTTGGTGTGCGCTGTGGACACTGGGTCGTGCGCGGGGGGGGGGGGTTGGGCAGCATGTAACCCAGGAGAAGTGGCAGCGGAGTGTCATGCAGGCAGTGATTGTGCTTTGTTGGAGGTAGTGTGGTGCTTAGCTAAGGTATGCATTGCTAATGAGGGCTTTTCAGAAGTAAAAGTTGTTGGGGGGGGGCACTCTTGCCGCTATTGTGGCTTAATAGTGGGACCTGTGAACTTGAGATGCAGCCCAACATGTAGCCCCTCGCCTGCCCTATCCGTTTCTGTGTCGTTCCCATCCTTTTCTTGAATTGCCCAGATTTTCACAAATGAAAACCTTAGCGAGCATCGGCGATATACAAAAATGCTCGGGTCGCCCATTGACTTCAATGGGGTTCGTTACTCGAAACGAACCCTCGAGCATCGCGATAATTTCGTCCCGAGTAACGAGCACCCGAGAATTTTGGTGCTCGCTCATCTCTAGTCCCTGTGTGTCCGCGCTCCCATGCTCTCAGCAGGGGGACGGGGCAGCACAGGAGGTTTCTCTCCTCTTGCTCCCCCTCCCTCTCCATTGATATAACACAGCAGCCATTCACTACTGAACGGCCGCTAATTAAACTGAATGATGAGCGATAAGCTCATGATCCATCGTTTATGGTGCATATGGCGCTAGATGATGAGCTCATCGCTCATCGTTCAGTGTAAATAGCGGTCGTTCAGTAGTGAATAGCCACTGTGTTATGTCAATGGAGAGGGGCGGGGAAGAAAGAGGAGAGAAACCTCCTGTGCTGCCCCACCCCCCTGCTGGTCGCTCTGTGACAGCACTTCTAGGTGAGTTTTTTTTTAAATTTTTCTAACAGCTAGGGATGATTTTCGGGGTAGGGTTTATATTTCAAGCCATCCCTGAAAATCATGGCTGCAGAGGTTGCCTTCATCCCATTGATTGAAAGCAATGGGATAGCATCATGGTCCTCTGCCACAGCCGTTACAGGGGATTCTTTTATCCATGCTGCAGACCCCTCATCACTGAACACTATGACAGTGCTGTCACAGTGTTCACTGATGAGGGGACTACCCGCGGGGATTTACCGAACCCTCCAGTAGTCCCCTCATTCCCTGTCACCTCTGTAACATCACACAATTTCTTTACGCACAGCATGGACCTTACTGGAGTGCATTATAGGCATGCATATCCTATCTTTTGCAGGTGCGAGTATTTTGCGCCTGTAAAAAATGGACATGTGAACAATGGTTCTAATAGATGTAATTTTCTTTGCGTGCATAGGCGCACAAAAAAATCGCTAGTCTGACCACGATAAAGTATTCACACATGGATTTTCTCCTGTAATTGTGGGTAGTGTTTTGAAAAACTTCACCTTTACACATTTACTGTATTGTGTAATCCTCATCCAGTCAATAGGCAAAATTTGCATGCGGCATCTCACACGCATTTCCATGCGGATTGGCACAAGGGAATGACATGCTACTCCTTTACATGGATCTGTCACATCTCTTTCATACGTGAACTAGTGAATTGGCCAAAACACAAACCAATACCTTGTACGTACTGTAGCAATTCCATCTGTTTATGCATGCAGGTGTGTTAGGTAAGTGTTTGGGGTGTTTGTCAGTCGTTGTGACATGTTTTCTCGGGAGTTCATTTGCAGTTCACTAGTTCATGTATGAAGGAGACATGACAGGATCCATGCAGAAACACATTGGTAATTAATTATGCAGACAAATTTTGCCCATTGACACGGCTAAATCCATGTGCAGATCCATGGCAAGAACTACGGTAGAGTAGCCACAATTTCTGCTGCAATTTTATAGTCAGATTCAGTGTTGAGAATGTTGAGTCGCAATCTGCTCTGTGAACATATCCTTTTTATCAGTTTTCCCTGAGCTGGTGGATGGAGCATAACTGCCAGAGGCAGATTATAATAAGGGCAGTTTGAGTGCCCCATAGCCAGCTAAACTGCCCAACATAATCATGAATATTGCTGTTAGCAGCGGCCACACCGATGCCTCCGATGCAGTTTCTTTAATAAGACACAACATATGACAAAGTTTCTTATATTCGTTTGCACTTTTAACACCACATTTATTTTTCTGTCGACATGGTCATATTTTTGTAAGACAAGTCATATTTTTAATGTCACCATTTTGGGGAACATTAGACTTTTTTATGAACTTATTTCCATTCTAACAAAAAATAGCAATTCTGGCGTCTAATCCTAAATTTTTTTACACTGTTCAATGTGTGGGATAAATAACATGATAATTCGAGAGTTTTGGTCATTATAAATTCAGTGATACATAAAAACATAGAAAATATTAATTATTTCTGCTATTCCTTTTAACAAAAAAAATCATTTTGCAAGGGGGAAAAAAATCTGCTTTTTGTGGGTCTTTGAGATTATTTTTCATGATACATTACTTAAATTTTAGTTTCAACATTTATTAGTCCTGCAAGGGGACTTGAAGATGCAGTCGTTTAACCACTTACCTACTGTAATACACAGCACTTTTATGCATTGCAGTATATTATACCTATCACTAGTATGAGGGGACCATCTATTAGGCATTGGCTCTGGACCTGGAGAACATTTATATGCCATCGGCTGCCATGTCAAACCATTAGAACCCTGTGATCACATCATAGGAAGGGCAATGGCTGTGCCATAGAAGCCAATACAAAGTTTATACATATAGTGTTTAGGTGCAGTAGTAATGCCTTTGATTATTGGTTCCTGATTGGACCAAGGGGGGTCACCCAACTAAAGGTGATAAGGAGAAGAGAGAGTTGGTATCAAAGTAAAACAGTTGGAATTGATGAAAACAATTAGGCCTTGTTCACATGGGCGTCATTTTAGCACTCCGATAGCTGTGCCAAAAAATATCAGCTATCGGAGCTTAAAATGACGTGAACGAAGAGAAGCCACGACCAAGCTGCGGCTATTTTTTATGATTTTACATAACAGGCTGCGGGGTATTGCAGTGCACTGATGCCGCAGCCCAGAAATCCCTTGGCCACCAGAACAATATAAAATGACATGAAATGTCTCACTAGAGGCACATGTCACTGTTTAGCAATGCTCCCCGCTGCTAAACTCCCTCCCTTCACTCTACCTTTGCCAACCGGTTTCAATAGACTCCCATAAGAGTCTATGGCGTTTTGAAGTCAAAAGATAGGAATATCAGTATTAAAATAACGTGCCTATGTCCTATCTTTTGACGTGCAATTTCTTTGGTGCATCAAAAAATCGTTCTTCTGAGGGAACCCATAGGACCCATTGTTTCTTTAATACACAATTTTTTTACGTACCTACATCGGATCAAAATTACACCCATGGGAACAAGGCCATAGGTTGGCTTTACACAGGCGATAAGATTTCTGCATTGCAAGAAGCACAAATCTCATACAAACATGAAAGCCATTCTTTTTAATGGGGTCATAGACATGAGCGATTTTTTCCCACATGGTGCCATGGCATGTTCTATCTTCTGCCTCCTGTCGCATCGCACCACCCATTGTTTTCAATGGGACCGGCCCTTAAGCAATTCTGACAGCAGCATTCATAAGCTTAACTTGAAGCTCCTGGGCCCCAAGCAAATTCTGTAACAGGGCCCCCAACTATAATGCTTTATTCATAGTACTGGGCTCTCTATATGGAGAAGAGAGGCCTTATGGGCACCTAAGGCTCCTGGGCCGGGGTGCAACTGCATCCCCTATAGTTACGCTAGTGGCGACGAGATCACATGGAGCTGTGCAGGTGTCATGGCAGCCGGGGGCCTCTTGAAAGGGCCTGTTATGGCAAAATGCCTATCAATCCATGCACGTGGGGTGGCTTGATAGAATGCCTGCCCGATGGCAGTATGATGTAATGCTATGGCATTACATCGTACTGTTGGAGCGATCAAAGCATCGCAAGTTGTCCCCTCTGGGGACTAAGAGAAAAAGTAAGTCATATGTATTCAAAATTGGTACCAATGCAAACTACAGGACATCCCACAAAAAATTAGCCCTCTATGTCAACAACTATGTTGACAGAAAAATAAAAAAGGTATGGCTGTCAGAAGATGGCAGCAGAAAATAATTTAAAAAAATTAAATATCTTTCAAAAAAAATAAAAGTACTACAGCAAAAAAAAAACATATAGGTTTGGTATTGTAGTAATCGTTCTGACCCATAGAATAAAGTTATCATGTCATGTTTGCTGCAGTTTGTGCACCGTAGAAACAAAAAGGAACCAAAATGGCGAAATTTCAGTTTTTTTTTTTTCATTTTACTCCACTATGAAAAATACAACTTGTCCCGCAAAAGGGGGGGTTCAAATGAGAGTGTTTTTGTGTGTACTTAGATGCCTGCATACGTGAGCACCTAGGTATGAGCAAAAACACGTGTGAACACAGCTGCGTGCTTGTTGACAATGGAGCCGCAGCTGCTGCCGGCGGCTCCATTAAAAACAATGCTTTGTCGGCACTCCTGCATTCTTTTTCAGGGAAGGGCTTTACATATAAGCCCTTCCCTGAAAAAGAGACATTTTAGTGCAAAAAAACCTCTCAGCCGCTGCCGTGACCCCCGCGGGCATAAAAAACACATCTGCCGCATGCAGCAGAGCAATTGGCAGATGCAGCAGAGGAATTTTTCAATTCTCAACAGCAGCTGTCACACATGATAGCTGTGGTAGAGAATCCTGCTGCCGGCATCCCCGTCAATGGCTTTTCAAGGAAGGGCTTCCCTGAAAAGCCATTTACAAGTAGTGTAAAAACAAAAAATTGAATACTCACCTCTCAGGGCTCAGCCCCAACTTCTGGCGCTGTCCCGGACTCTGTAGTTCTGAGCTATCACCAGCTGGGGATTTAAAATCCCTGCCTGCTGGTAGCTCTAATTGTGATTGGCTGAAGCACTTCAGCCAATCACAATCAGAGCTACCAGCAGGCGGGGATTTTAAATCACCGCATGCTGATAGCTCAAAACAGCAGTGCACAGCTTGGAACAGAGGCATAAATCGCCGCTGAGCCCCGGCAGCCATCAATGGCTTTTCAGGGAAGGGATTCATAAGCCCTACACTGAAAAGCATGTTAAAATAGTGTCCAAAAAAGAAAATACTCACCTGCCAGTGCTCAGCTGCGGCTTCTGCAGCTGTCCCTGGCTCTGTGGTTCTGACCTATCAGCAGCCGGGGAATTAAAATCCCCGGCTACTGGTAGCTCTGATTGTGATTGGATGAGTGCTTTAGCCAATCACAATCAGAGCTACTCGCAGGCAGGGATTTTAAATCCCCAGCTGCTGATTGCTTAGCACAGCAGTGCAGAGCCAGGGACAGCGGCAGAAGTCGCCGCTGAGCTCCGGCAGTCATTAATGGCTTTTCAGGGAAGGGCTTCATAAGCCCTTTTCTGAAAAGCCTGTTTAAATAGTGGGAAAGAAAATACTCACCTGCCGGGGCTCAGCGATGGCTTCTGGCTCTGTAGCTCTCAGTTTTCAGCAGCCGGAATTTAAAATCCCCGCCTGCTGGTAGCTCTGATTGTGATTAGCTGAAGCACTCAGCCAATCAGAATTAGAGCTACCAGCAGACGGGGATTTTAAATTTCCGGCTGATGATAGCTGAGAACTACAGAGACGGGGACAGCGCCAGAAGTTGTGGCTGAGCCCTGGCAGCTGAAGGGAGGTGAGTATGTTTTTTTTTTTCTACACTACTTTTCTTGGATTTTCAGGGAAGGGCTTATCTTTAAAGCCCTTCCCTAAAATTCAATTATGCGGATTGTGGCAGCAGGATTCTCTACTGCAGCTGTCATGTGTGACAGCTGCAGTTGAGAATTGAGGAATTCCTCTGCTGCATCTGCCACAGATGTGTTCTTCATGCCCGCAGGGGTCACGGCAGCAGCGGAGGTGTAAGTATTTATTTATTTATTTATTTTACACTTAAATGTTTCTTTTTCCGGGAAGGGCTTATATGTAAAGCCCTTCCCTGAAAAAGAATGCAGGGGTGCCGGCAAACCATTGTTTTCAATGGAGCCGCCGGCAGCAGCCACGGCTCCCTTGAAAACAATGCGTGCATTCCCTATGGTGCACGCATGTCCTAACTTTGCAGGCACGCACCTGCAAAGTACAGACATGTAAACACACCATAGGGAATGCAATGTTGCAAATACAAGCGTGTTTTTGTGCGTACGGAGGCTCATGTGAACCCACCCTCATACAGCTACGTTGATAAATAAGTAAAAGACTTACAATTGTTCAAAAGGGGGGAGGAAAAACTGAAAGTAGAAAAAAAAGAGGCCATGTGCTTAATGGGTTTAGGTTCTTTAATGACTCAGAGGAAAATGCATATTGTGGTCATTAAGGGTTAAAGATATAGTAAACCAGCTAGTCATCTTTAGTTCTTACTAAGCACACCTACAATCTGGATGGGGCCTCTTTATTATCTCTGACGGTTTATGTAACTGCAGATGTGATCTTTGTCTCAAACAAATCTAAATTATAAAGTTAAAATCTCAAATCTGAAAATACAATATCTATTACAATCTTCGATTACAATGCAGCTACCATGGTTTCACTGGCCAAAGGGTGGGAGTACTTCACTTCTGATTGAGGTCTAACAGCAACATAATACAACTTGATTATCCAGCAACATTGACTAATCACCTGGATGAAGATGTCGTTCAGAAAGAAGGCGTATAATCAAGAGAGAGACGGATAACCTTGTAAAGTTTCTGTTACCTTAATCATAAACTTTCAATGCCCTTTATCACGGTACATTTAGAAATCTATTTCATGCAAAGCTATACAGATCACTCTTTCTGAAATACGCACATAGACTGAGGAAAAAAATCAATAGAATATTAGGAAAAAGTCATTACACATGTCAAGGAATTCTTGTAGAAAGAATATTGAAGAAAACCGTACATCTTGTATATTTGTGTAAGGCTGTTTCATTGACTGATGCAATATATGCAGTCACTTTAATATCTTAATAAGTGTTAATATACTGCTGGTTGATTGCGGAAAAGTATCTGTACAGAGCTCTTTTTACAGGTGATTGGATGCTCATTTATAAAATACTTTTTGTACAAGATGGGTAATCACATCTGATGGTTTTCTTATTACATTTTTCATGAGCAAGGGTCATTTATGCTACTGTGTCTGGGTCACATTCTGCCGGTCCGGTATTCCCACATTCAAAAAAACATAACTTTTTTTTGCAGCAACAAACCTACATGGGGGTTCATTTTTGCAGGATGGATTGTATTTTTCAATGCTACCATTTAAAGTACTATATATTGTATTATGAGACTTAAAAAACTTTCTAAGATAACAATTTCACCATTGTTTTTGGAGGTGGTGATTTTGCGATGTTCACAGTACACTGAAAATATCTTGTTATTTTTATTCAATGAATCAGTACCATTACAGGCAATATCAAATTCATATACCGTATATACTCGAGTACTAGCCGGCCCAAGTATAAGCCGAGACAATATGTTTTACCACAAAAAACTGGTAAAGCATATTGACTTGAGTATAAGCCTAGCTATACTCGAGTATATACTAGGTAAAGAAAACAAAAATGCAATACTTACCTCCCAGCCGGCACCTGTGTCCCTGGCGTGATGGTCTCCCCGCTGTGTAAGTAAGCGCTGTGATTGGATCCAGCGCCAGCCAATCACAGACATTGTGATCGTCATCCACTAAATGGCTGTGAATGATCGAGCGCCGGCTGTGATGGCTGGTGCTCGATCCAATCACAGCGCTTGCCTACACAATGCTGACGGCGGGGGAATTCAAAGCTGAGCAGGGAGATAACAGTGGGGAGAATTCTTAAGCAGCCTGCCGCACCACCGGGAAGACCATTGCACCAGGGACGCAGACGCAGGCTGGGAGATAAGTATTGCGGGTTTTTTGTGTTTTTTTTTTAACCTCACTCGAGTATAACCCAAGGGGGACTTTTTTAGCATAAAAAATGTGTTGAAAAACTAGGCCTATACTCGAGTATATATGGTAATTTTATGGTCTTCTTAAAACAAATTTGCCATCTGCGAGGAAGAATATTGAATTAAGACTCACTAACTTTATTAGAAAATTTAAAATCTAAAGTGGACAGAACAACACATATGCAATATAAATGGGAACCCTTGGAGATTTCGTTAAAGTGTCCCTTAGTTCCACATAGAAAACCTGTATTCCAGAGACCAACCAATTATCACAGATACCGAGCACTAAGCCACCTATTGCATCTATAAATAGTATGTGAAATAGTGACCTCCAAATGATGATCAGGGATGGTCTTATGGTTGGGAAGGCAAATCCTTTTTATTATAGTCCAATGAGCGGTCCCCTAAATAATAGGAACCCTCAGATACAATTAAATTAAGAGAGTCAGACAGATAGTTCACTCCATATGCTTGAATTTGTACAACAATACACCCCCTTTATTGTGATTTAAATCCCCAGTTTGAGATATTTGTCATGGGGAAGTAAAGAGGTAGGTGTCTAGTGTTAGCTTTTTTAGTCTTATTAGATTTTATAGAGACGGCCCCCCCAATAGATGGAAAAATAAGATAGGGGATAGGGTTAAACCGGGATCAATATCTCTAATATTGGTGTGGAGATTTGTATTGTTGTTTTCAGGCCAACAGAAAAATTCCAGATAAAGTGTGATTATAACTTGCAGTGTCCAGAACATAAAGGGTTAATATTCCCCATGCATTCCAGATAGGATTGGTGTTAGTGGAGTTATTCAAACCACTGGCTCATATTCAATTAGAACCCAATTCTCTTCTTTTCATAGAGGTGATATAAAACCAAATACAGAAGAGAAGGGGTTAATGATGCGAAGGGGGCTACTACCAAGAACACATATTTAATTTCCCTGAGGCTCTGTGTTCCATGTCAAACCATGGCCCAAGAATCCTCCCTGTGGTAATGCAGCACACCTAGGGTTAATGATCATCGTGTGTCTTAAAAGAATTGTGCGCTAATGGAGACTGTTTCCACTGCCCATAATGTGTTGTTAATCTCTCCCTAGATAGATATAATGACCTAAAGGGTATGATGGTCCCTGCTGTCTTTCACAGTACTAGCCGCTGTGATATGAAGCTCGCTGAATTGGCATCGGTGTAGCCGATGAAATTCAAAGAACTGACTCACTAAATTAAACATCCCTATCGACGCGTTTCTGCAGTTTAACAACTATTAAACTGCTTTATCAGGATGGAATGAGAGTAACAAGCTGGAGCGGCCGTGATAACTGGGGGCATCCCGGTAGTGAGTGCCACGCATCTGAGATGGACAGTGCTTATATGTGGAAAGCTCCTCCTTCCCTCTTTCCCCCTGACCAATCCCAAATACTGATTGAGATTGAGCCCTAAACCCTCCTCTCTCGCGATGTGTGCCTACCGACAGTGCTTGCTAAGTTACTTCAGCACTGGACAGTTCCCTGCTGTCCTGAGACCGAACAGTAGTGTTATCAGCACAGGGATCAGCACTAGACAGCTCCCTTCACACCTATATTGCACTGCAGTTTATTTTCAGAGGCATTTGAATCTTGAATTGAGGGCATAGTGTTAGATACTTTATTTGGCCATCTAAACAGGTTTGGTATATGGTTACATTTCCGGGGGAAGGGGGGGGGGTGATAACAGAGAAGGATAATTTAAGTTAGTATCAAAGAAAGCAAAAATTATGTGTGTATATCTTTGTTTCTTAGGTTTTGCTCAATTAGCAGCATCTTTACTAGGGTCCTAATCCTAAGTACAAGGGGGGAGATAGGGAATAAACCATGAGTGCCTAATGTAAGTATCGGATCTCATTTGCTTGTTTCCGACCAGTACATATGAATTGAAATACCTCCTTTGATAGGCAGAAGAAGAAGGGTGAACTTATCTAATCGCATAATCGATTTTATTTCATTCCGATAAATGAAGTGTAGGAGATTTGTTCATTTAGACCAGTGGGTGAACACGTGCGTAATCTGTGAATCCACATACACTCTTTTTGAAATAGTTTTTTTTAATCAATGTTTCCCCTTTTCCCGTTACATCTGATCAATTCGATACCCTGGAACCGAGAACACTGAGATCATCATCATGGAAGTCTCTCATATGATTAGCCAAGCTAGTGTGTTCACCTCTTCGTACATTCCCTATGTGGGCCAGAATCCTTCTCCTAAATTGTTGCTTGGTTTTGCCCACATACTCCATGGGCATGGGCAGGTTGCTAGGTAAACCACTCCTGATGTTTTACAGTTGATGAAGCCACGAATTACGAATGTTTTTCCTGTGTTCGAGCTTGTAAATGTTGGACCTCTCCTTATGAATTCATAGGCCTTGCAGTCCGAGCAAGAATACGTTCCCCTGATTTTTAGAGTGGTTAGTCACGTTTTCCTAGGTGTTTCTGGAGTAAGATGGCTGTGAACAAGTTGGTCCCTTAAATTTCTTCCTCTACGATAGGTAATAGAGGGTCTATTTCCCAGGCATTCCAGCAAGTCCTTGTTTTTTAGTAGGATGTACCAGTATTTTTGTAAGATTCTGCTCACATTGCCTGATTGGTCATCATATGTCCCTATCAGTCTTATTAGGTTTTTTGAGTCCGGTTTCGTCTTGACATTTAGTAAGTCTTTCCTATCTCGTCCTTTTATTTCCCCTAGGGTTTCAGTCAAAATGTTCTTGGGATATCTTCTTTCTCCAAACCTCCTCGTCATATCCTCAGCCTGTACCTCAAATTCCATCTCTTTGGAGCAATTTCTTTTTGCTCTGATATATTGTCCTTTTGGGATTCCATTTTTAAGGGGATTTGGGTGATAGCTTTCCCAATGTAGTAAGCTGTTTGTAGCTGTTGGTTTCCAGTGAATTGTGGTTTCCAAGATGCCTGTTTCGGACTTGGAAATGTTTGGATCTAGAAAAGTGATATTACGAATTTGAATCTCAGATGATAGGAATAGCCCCAGGCAGTTATTGTTTAGGGATTCCACAAATTCGTTAAATTCACTGGTAGTACCGGACCAAAGAATGAACACATCGTCAATAAACCTAACCCACAGATCGATTAGGTTCGTCCATTTTTCGTTGTGTTCTTGAAAAACGAATTTCTCCTCCCACTAGCCCAGGAAGAGACACGCATAGGTTGGGGCACATGGACTCCCCATAGTGGTCCCCCTGAGCTGGTGGAAGAAACGCCCCTCAAATAAAAAGAAATTGTGTCCCAAAATGAACTTCAGTAAGTCAAGAACAAATTCATTATGAGGTCTCATGTGAATCCCCCTTTCTCCAAGAAAGAAGTGACTTGCCTCAATTCCATCTTTATATGAAATATTACTATAAAGGGCTTCTACATCCAAGCTGGCCAGGAAGGTGTTATTTGAGATCGTGATCCCCTCTAAATGTTTTAGAAGGTCAGTAGTGTCGCTTATGTAAGATGGTAGGCTTTCCACAAATGGCCTAAGTATAATGTCCACATATTCACTATCCCCCGTGTCAGGGAGTCAATCCCTGACACGATAGGTCGTCCTTTTAAGGGGGTTAGGCCTTTGTGGATTTTCGGGAGCGCATAAAATGTCGCTATTTGAGGTAAGGCTGGGCAGATGTATCCATATTCATTTTTTTCAAGGATTTTTTCATCGTGTACCAAGGATCTTAATTCTGAGAGAAAGTTGTCTGTAGGGTCCGAAGGCAGGGCTCCATAGTTGGTGGTATCCCTTAATATTTTGAGGCACATCTCTTTATACGCATTGTGTTCCATTATTACTAGATTTCCTCCTTTGTCTGATGGTTTTAGAATAATACTGGGGTCTCTTTCAAGTGATATTAATGCTTGTTTTTCCTCCTTGGAGAGGTTCTGGGTCTGGTAGTTTCTTTTACTTGCTTGTTTCTCCAGCTCTTCCGTTACTAGCGATTCAAAAATGTCAATGTATGGACATTCACCAGATAGGGGCATGCTGGTACTTTTTTGGCCTAAGCTGTGTGAAAGGCCCCTATTTTTTGTAATAATCAAAGACTCTTTATTTTACTCTTTTTTAAGTCCCCATGGGGGATTTGCACTTGTGATTATTTGACTGCTTATACTGTATAATGCAATATTATGGTATTACATTATACTGTATTCTAACAGGCCTCCTATTAAAGGTATTCCACAGGCAGGTCCTAACAGGCAAACTATCATGGTAGCCCTAGGCACCTTCAGAAGGCCCCAGGCTGTCATGACACTCAGATGGCACTCACACAGTCTTATCACAGTGGGACCATTTGAGAAATTTAAACAAAATTGATTTGGATATTAAAATGTTGCTGTCAGAAATGACAGTGGCATTTAAAGGGTTAACATCAGCGATTGGTGTTATCTCTGATTGCTTCTCCTGATGTCACAGCCCTGGTCCTCTCCGCTTCTGGTGTCACCAACACTTTTGGGTCCATGTCCTTGCAGTCTGAAGAATGATGTAGTACCCAGCCTGACTAATGAAGGGGTTCACTCCAAAATGCATATCTTCTGTTGACTTTAATTCATTTAATAATAGAGAAGTTGGATATTTCATCCTATTGTCTGGTGACTTTATTGGAGAGTAGTGCCAAGATATCAGTTTTTTTTTGTTTTTGCTTATTTCTAATTGTGGCTATTGCAGACAAGTGTTGGTTGTGAAACACATCCGAAACTTTAGTATAAATTAAATGGCAATTTCATTATAAATACTTGTGTTTTCATGGCTGGACTTTCCTGTATGGAAATTAGACATGTAGCCCCAAAGCGCAGCATGAAATCAAGTAAGCATGTTTTCTGGTGATCATATTCAATGTGAATTCACATTAGCATGGGTATGTAGAGGGGTGGTACAACTCCAATTCCAAAAAAGGTGGGACGCTGTGGAAAATGTAAGTAGATGTAAAGAAAAGAAGAATGCAATGATTTGGATATCTCATGTACCCGTATTTTATTTACAATCAAATGCAGAACACATATCAGTAGGTGAAAGGGAGACATTGTTTCATTTTATCTTACAAAAATTTACTCAGAGAGAAATTGATTGCAACAACACAGCTCACAAAAATGGGGGCAGGGCCATGTCTTCACCAGTCTGTAAATGTCTGGGAAGTGAGGAGACTAATTGTTGGAGCTTTAGGGGAGGAATGTTGTCCCATTCTTGTCTATTGTAGCATTCTAGAAGCTCAAAAGTTATGGGTCTTATTTATTCTTAGTGCAGTGCCCCTGGGGGTCTGTAGATCTCAAACATCCAATATTGGCCATTGGCCTTGTCTCTTATGAACATGAATTTCTACAGATTCTCTGAATCTTTTGATGACATTATGTACTGTAGATGGTGCGATAGTCAACATTTTTACAATTTTACATAGAAGAACATTTTTCTGAAATTATTCTACATTTATTAGAAGCAGTTTTTCACAGATAGGTGAAGCTCTGGCCTCCTTTCTTTCAGACTCTCTTCCTCTCTAAAATGCTCTTTTTATACACAGTCATTTGAATTGGTAGAAAATTGACCCTCCAGCTGTTTTTCATTGGTACCATTTACTTCTCCAGCCTTTTGTTACCCCTGTCGCAAGTTTTTTAAGAGGTGTTGCTGCCATCAATAACTCTGAATGAGTTATTTTTTTAAATGAAATGCAAAAATGTCTGACTTTGAACTTCTGATCTCTCTTCTATGTATTATTGTGAATAAAATATAGTTAGATGATATTTCCAAATCATTGCATCCTTTTTGTATTTACATTTATTTATATTTTACACAGTGTCTCAACTTTTTTGGAGTATTTCTCTGCCATTATCAGTTTATTAAAAATATATTTGCTTGTATATTCAGTGTCCACCTCATATCCTGAACTCTGTGTCACCTACCACCTACTGTGACAGGTAAATAGAGTGATCTGAGTGACTTTAATCAAAGGTGGGTGTTTTACAGTGAATCTGAAGATGCAAGAATAAAACGGTTCACACACAGAGGCTACACATTAATAAAGTTTACTTAAAGTGATAAAAATGATAAAAAGCTGAAAACTATACCATATATCCAAATACATAATCAAAAGCGACATAAAGGATCAAAAGATACAAACAGGATATACAAATAGTATATCAATAAGACACAGGGAGGTACTCCAATAGTATACAGAGTGATTTAAAAGTCAGAACAAAAGAGATACAAGTAGGAAACTTTGTAGAATCCTTAGATGGGTGATAGGGGATTTTGGTGGCAGTCCTCTTGGATTCACCCCAAGAAACTTTAATCAAAAAGGGTTCATGGGATACATGATTTAAGGGTGGAATTTCATCAGAATTCAATTTGGCTGTTTTCCTGGGTGTTTTTGATTGAAAGCATTGGTGACCTCATATGAACTTCTGTTACCGACCATCAGGATGATCACAGTTCTGTCCTGGATTTTTAACAGCATCTTCTGCTACCTGAAAATAAAGGCACAGTAAGTAAAAAAAAATAAGCTCCAGAGTTTCATTAAAACAACACACTGATGTAGTTGTGGATAAAGCCAAATAATGTTTGCACTTACGTTCTTGGGGAATTCTGAGGCACAGAACCACCTAAAAATCCAGATGTGTCTTGAACCAATCAGTAGTGTGGAAATTAAGTTTGGGGTCTCAGTTTCAGGGCTAGCACCATTTTATTACTCAGCATATACATATAAAAGATAGAATTTAAATGCATTTCAAAGGCTATATCGCCTTTATCAAGAACACTAATTATAATATTAATGTGTTCATTTCTGCAAAGATCAGAATGCAGGGGGGGTTACATTTACCCGCCAAAATGAAAGTTTTGGTGTGCATTTCCCATGGATCTAGGTGTGTGTGGACACTGGAAGTGTTTTTTACTGGTACCTGAAAAGACATACAATTAGTGTTTCTATACCATCTAATTCAACATAACTTTATTGATACTCAACATGATATCATCCATTAACTCAAAATGGCTGTAGGTATTAAAATAATGACTGCACAAATCAATGTCTGATGAAATTTTACACTTAAATCATGCTTCTATTCCCATTAAAGATTATTGGGCTGAATCCAAGATGGTTGACAGAATCCAACAGAGTGTCTAAATTTCTCACCCACCTATTTACATTTTCTACAAAGTTTCCTACTTTTCATTCAGAAAATATTCTGGATGTTCCGGACTTTTGCATCACTGTGTACTAAACATCAATTATATGCAGTTAGTAATCTAGGTAGGGCCCTGTTGACATTTCCTTTAACACCCGGAATTCGAGAGTGACCTCTCTTCATACAGCTAGGGCGTCAGCTGTTTATTACAGCTGACACCCGCGGACAATAGCCGAGACTGGCCGAATGGCCGATCATGGCTATTAACCGCTTGAGTGGCACGCCCGGAAATTTTCCGGGACAAGCTCCACTGCCTATAGCGATATAGCTCATAAGATTTCCGGGCTATGTATCACTATGGGGGCTGCAGAGCACAATGCCACAAGCTGTAGTATTGTTGCCATAGAGACCATCGGCTTGTCAGAAGCCAGCCGATGGTCTCTGTGGCAGGGAGAGCTGGTGCTTGGATGTCAGAGGTTAGCCAGGCACCAGTTCTTGCAGCAGAGATCAGAGAAAACCTCTGATCTCTGCTGTGTTAACCCTTTAAATGCTGCAGTCTATGTGACTGCAGCGTGTAAAGGGCTGTCAGAGGGAGAGGGCTCCCTCTGTCAGAGGACAGCCAGACATCAGCTCTTACAGCAGAGATCAGAGAAAACCTCTGATCTCTGCTGTGTTAACCCTTTACATGCTGCAGTCTATGTGACTGCAGCATGTAAAGGGCTGTCACCATTGGACCCTCAGAATGTGATCAGGGGGTCCTGATGGGTCTATGTGGAAGTCCCCTAAAGGGACAAAAAAAAAATTATTAAATAAAAACAAAACAAAACACTTGTCTCCTTTTACTTTGAAAAAATAAAATTACACATGTGGTATCCCTGCATCGTAATGACCCAGAGAAGGAAGTTAGTACATTATTTAACCCCTTAATGACACGGCCCCTTTTTTTCTTTTTTCCCCATTTCTTTTGTTCCCCCCCTGTTTAAAAAATCATGCTGAAATCAGAGAATAATGTTATCACATTATTTTTTCTGCACAGTAAAAATGAAATCCAAAAAACAAATGGCAGAATTTTTTTCCCCCCAATCTGCCTACAGGTTTTTTTACAAAAGTTATGCAATACATTATGTATACCCAAAAACAATGCCATCAAAAAGTACAACTTGCCCCGCAAAAAACAAGCCTTTGCACGGCCGAGTCAATGGAAAACTGATAAAGTTATGGCTCTTGGAACGCGACTGCAAAATTAGTTAAAATTAAATGATTAGACGATTTAAAAAACCTGCCCTGGTGGGTATGACAGAATGGTAAGAAACCCGCCACTCAAGGGGTTAATCCTTTAAATGCCGCTGTCAGTTCTGACAGCGGCATTTAAATCCCCCCGTGAGATCGGGGTAGCCGTTCAGGTGTCATGGCAGCCAGGGGCCTTCTAAAAGGCCCCACTGCTGCCTTGAGAGACTGCCTATCAAGCCATCCCCAAGGGGTGGCTTGATAGTTTGCCTGTGAAATTGCAGTATTCTATATGCTGTAGTATTGCGTCATACTGCAGGAGTGATCAAAGCATTGCATATTGTAGTCCCCCAGGGGAACTTGAATGTAAAGTTAAAAAAAAGATCAATAAAGTTTTTTAGTTGTAAAAATAAAAAAAACTATTAAAAGTTTAAATCACCCCCCTTTTGCCATATATATAATTTAAAAATCTAAATAATAAAATAAAAATACATATCTGGTATTGCCGCATCCGTAAAGGTCCGCTCTATCAAAGTAGCACATTATTTATCCCACACGGTGAACATTGTCCGGAAAAAAAAATAAAGAACTCAGAAAAGAACTTTTTCAGTCACCCTGTCTCCCAGAAAAAATGCAATAAAAAGCGATTAAAAAGTCGAATGTATTCCAAATTAGTACTAACGGAAACTTCAGGACATTCCGCAAAAAATGAGCCCTTGTTCAACTACATCGACAAAAAAATTTGAACATTATTGTGTGCGCAAGATGACAGCAGAAAATAATTGAAAAAAATTAAATGTCTTTGAAAAAAAAAAGAGTAGTATAGTAAAAAAAAAAACTATACAAGTTTCATATCGTAGCAATCGTATTGCCCCATAGAATGATGTTATCGTGTTGTTTCTGTTGCAGTTTGTGAGCTGTAGAAACAAGACGCACTGAAAGATGGCGGAATGTTGTTTTTTTTTTTTTCATTTTACTCCACTTAGAATTTTTTTAAAAGTTTTAAAGTACATTATATGGTTCTTTAAATAGCACCATTGAAAACTACAACTTGTCCCGCAAAAAAACAAGCCCTCAGACAGCAATGTTGATGGATAAATAAAGGAGTTACAATTTTTTTAAAGGAGGGAGGAAAAAACAAAAATGGAAAAAAAGGGTCCGTATCATGAAGGGGTTAAGCCAATATATTTATGAATGATCTGATAGAAGCACTGCACAGTAAATTATCGATATTTTCAGATGATACAGAATTATAGAAGTTAATTACAACAACGGAGCAAAATATATGGCTGCAAATGGACCTAGATAAGCTGGGGGCTTGGGTAGAAAAATGGCAAACAAAGTTCAGTATTGATAAATGTAATGTTATGCACATGGGCAGGAGAAACGTATGTCACCAATATACACTAAATCAGGTATTGCTAGGGAAAAGTGAGATGGAAAAAGACCTGGGGGTACTAGTGGACTGTAGACTGGAGCAATCAATACCAGTCAGCTGCTGCAAAAGGAAATAAAGTCTTGGGGTGAATTAACAGAGGTATAGGGGTGAGGGACGAGAATCTTATTCTTCTACTATATAAGGCACTTGTCAGGCCTCACATGGAATACTGTGTACAGCTCTAGACACGGGTGCTCAGGAAATATGTTGCAGTGCTTAAGGGGATTCAAAGAAGGGCAACTAAATTACCAAATGGAATGAGAGGTGACCAAATAACTATGTATAAATACATTAGGGGACAATACAAGGATCTCTCCCATGATCTGTTTATACCCAGGATTACAACGGTAACAAGAGGACATGCTCTACATCTAGAGGAAAGAAGGTTTCATCACCAACACAGGAGAGAATTCTTTACTGTAAGAGCAGTGAGACTGTGAAACTCTCTGTTCGAAGACATGGTGATGGTAAAATCAATAGAGAAGTTTAAGAGGGGACTAGACATCTTTTTAGAGTGCTATAATATAACAAGATATAGACATTAAATAACCAGCAGGGTTGTTGATCTGAGTCTTGGAGTCAGATAGGAACTTTCAAACTTTGATCCAGGAATTATTCTGACTGCCATTATGGAGTCAAGAAGAATTTTTCCCCCAAAAATGGGCTAAATTGGCTTCATTGCGTTTTTTTTTTTTTGCCTTCTTCTGGGTCAACAAGGGTGGGGTGGAAACTAGGCTGAACTAGATGGAAAACGTTTTATTTCAGCCTAACATACTTAGCTATTATGTTACATTGCCTTTAGAGGGCTGACTGCACGTACTGACGCACTCTTCTATCTCTTTGGAGGAAAATAAATGGTTGGGTATCAGTGCATTCAATGTCTTGGTATTTTACCTCTGGTTGTTTTGACTGCCAGGTAGACATCCATGACACTGAATGATCAAACAGCTCCCGAGACTGACTCATCTGTACTGCTTCAGAGGGTGCAGGGGATTTGGCATGGGATGAAGTAGAGGGGAGATGCTCATGGCTGATTGGTGCAGATTGACTGCTGTGTACCTGTGACTGTGAAGAAGAGGAGGTGGTGGAACTTGAAGCATGCTGTGTCTACAGGCTTTTCCTGAAAATAAGATCTACCCTGATAATAAGCCGTACCCTGATTTTTTTGGGTGGCGGCTTGAAATATAAGCCCTGCCCCCCAAATAAGTCCTAGCTACACAACATGAAAAAAGCAATATTCACCTAGCAGGCACCGTTTGGGTCTCACACACTGGGCTGCAGCACCCCGGCAGGCTTCCGTGCAGTCCTCAATGCCGACAGAGCATCTCTTGCTGGGGAATACACCACCTCCAGCAAGTGATTGCCCTAATTGGTTCAGGAGCATCGCCTCAGCCAATCAGAGTTGGTGCTCGATGAACCAATCACAGCTATTCATTGAATTATATCATTGAATGGCTGTGATTGGTTCATGCAGTTCCCCCAACAACAGATCACATGTTACATAGGCATATCAGTGTGATGCAGCTTTTATGTCCTGTTAAATGGCCACTAGTTACACTATGCCTATGTTATATATGGCTAGGTCATATTATGCAGGTGTCCAATGAAACTGTTGCCCATATACAGTGCAAGATGGAGGACACATTCGGTGACATGAGCAAGGCGCCCTGGCTGTTGATTGGCTGCAAGCTGACCTCTGCAGCAGACATAATGGGAAATTTGATTATTGTGTGATTTCCACTAAAAATTGGTTCAGGCTTAACTTATTCAATATTGCTAAAATTGGGCCAATTTTATCGTCGATCAAGAGGAGAAATACTAAATATTTCATAAACTGCTAATTTAATTGGGTATTCTCATGCATTGGTGTGGAAAGTATGCGGAGAATGGTGTAAATGAGGGGAAACATCCAGCAAAAGTTGATCATGTAGATGTAAACAACTCGTCAACAAAAGGATTTCAGAGGAGGATGTCAAAAATTGATGTGACTCAAATTGACATGTCGAAATGCACAACTACTCCATTATTTTAAGTCACATAGCTTTATAAATACTACTATTTAAAATCATAACTGTATTATATCTGTAGCATTCATGCTTACCTGTGCATCCCTATATTCACGCACTACAAATAAACCTTTTGTGTTCTGTTATGTGATTCTCCACTTCCTTTGCACCTACAAAGAAGGGACTAACACATTATCAGATTACTCATGTGGTTTGATTGTAGGGTGACTTCCCACTACAGGTTTTTTTTCACTGCGAAATTCGCAGTGTTTTTTTTTTCTGCGGGGCTCTATGGGACTTGTAATGTTAAAATCGCGATCGCGCAAAATCGCAATTTACTGCAAAATCGCAATTTTAACATTACAAGTCCCATAGACCACTGCAGAAAAAAAACGCTGCGAATTTCACAGTGAAAAAACTAGTGGGTAGTCACCCGTAACCTGAGAAGAAAAATTGTCAGACACTACCACTGTAGAGCCCATTAGTTTTCCACTGGTCTAATGCATTCCTCAGTGCTCTATGTCATCCTAGCTACATGAAGATATGTTGTTCATAGTAAAATTATGTCATATGACCATGGCAGGGAATTGCTCCCTGCTGTAGTGACATAATTGGGTACATAAGGGTGACTACCCACTAGCGTTTTTTTTCTGCTGCAAATTTGCTCCTATTTTTTCTTCCAATTGTCAATGGGACTTTCTAATGTTAAAAACGCAAAGTTGCATTGCGTCGCGTTGCGGTTTTAGCATTAGGAAGTCCCATTGACAATTGGAAGAAAAAATAGGAGCAAATTTGCAGCAGAAAAAAAACGCTAGTGGGTAGTGACCTTAAGGTCTCGGTCAGACGACCGTTTTTTGCCGCGATTTGCGGATCGCATGATGGATGCGCATCTGCAAATCGCATGACCGGGGCCGATGATTCACCGCAAAATCTGCAGCTAGCAGCGTTTTCGGCAAAACGGGCCAGACACGAGGAATCGCAGGTCGCGCCTATCTGCGATTCCTTGTGTTTTATATATGCGCTCAATGGAGCTGGTGGCAGCAGCGCCGACCCCATTGAGAACATATACTACAAAGATCATTCTCCTCTGCCACAGCTGTAACACAGCCGGCTCCATTGAAAGCAATGGGCTGCCAGCGAACGCGGGATGAATTCATGAATGGGTGAGTGAGTGCTGCCTCTGATTGGCTGAGCGCAGGGACCAATCAGGGGCAGCTCTCAGCTGTCATTCAATAGCTGAGAGCTGCCCCTGATTGGTCCTTGCGCTGAGAGATTTCAAGAGTTGCTCCTGCTGTCACAGACCAAATGCATCCACGCATGGTGATTCACTTAATATATATATATATATATATATATATATATATACACACACGTATAGCACCAACATATTCCGCAGCGCTTACACAGACAGGGGGAATACAGAGAAACAAAAGTACAAAAATTACAGAACCACGGTTACATAATAGTCAGTTGATGGAAACAATAAGGGTGAGAGTCCTGCTCCAATGAGCTGACATACTACAAGTAAGGGGGTGATACAGAAGGTAAAATGGCTGGAGATGTGCACCGTATGGCGAGGTGGAGAGTGAGGAATGCTATACACAGACAATGGTCAGACATTTACGACTTCAGGGGCGGTTTATGATGGCTAGCAGGGATTGCAGTCAGTAGGTCAGGGAGCATGTTATCAGGCGGTGTACAGAGGAGTTTGTTTAGGGAATGTGGTATGCCTCCCTGAAGAGGTGCGTTTTTAGAGCACGCCTGAAGTTTGTTGAGTCCTGGATTGCCCGGGTAGCCTTTGGTAGTGCGTTCCAGAGGACTGGTGCTGCTCTGGAGAAGTCTTGGAGGCGGGAGTGAGAAGTTCGAATTAGAGGGGTATGCAGTCTAGTTTCGTTAGCAGAGTGGAGAGCCCGGTCTGAGTGATGGATTGAGATGAGGGAGGCAATATAGGGTGGCGCTGTGCTGTGGAGGGCTTTGTGGATGAAGGTATTGAGTTTAAATTGTATTCTGTATTTGACAGGCAGCCAGTGCAGAGGCGTCCGAGTAGCGGCTGGACAGGAAGATGTGCCTGGCTGAGGCATTCAGGAAGGATTGGAGAGGGTAGAGTCTGGTGCAGGGGAGGCCGATCAGCAACGAGTTGCAATAATCGAGCCGTGAGTGGATGAGGGCAACAATAAGCGATTTTAGTGTGTCTACAGTGAGAAAAGAGCGGATTCTTTGCAATGTTCTTGAGGTGCAGCTGACATGTTCGGGCAAGAGATTGGATGTAGGGGGTAAATGAGAGATCAGAGTTGAATATGACCCCAAGACAGCGGGTATACTGTCTGGGAGTTATGGTGGTGCCACACACTGAGATAGAGATGTCAGGATGAGGTCGGTTAGTGGAGGGTGGAAATACCAATAAGTCAGTTTTTGAGAGGTTTAGTTTTAGGTAGAGAGAGGACATAGTGTTAGAGACAGCGGACAGACAGTCGGTGATGTTTTGGAGGAAAGGTCACGGGAAGAGGTGCACAGCTGTGTGTCGTCAGCATAAAGGTGGTATTGGAGGCCAAATCTCCTGATGGTTTGTTCAATAGGGGCTGTATAGATAGAGAAAAGGAGGGGGCTCAGGACTGAGCATTGGGGGACCCCAACAGCAAGGGGAAGAGAAGGAGAAGAAGGAAAGATGCCAGAGGTCAGAGAGAGGTTTAAGATAGTGGTGAGATGGGAGATGACCACTGGGGAGAGGGATCGGAGGAGGTGTGAGGGGAGAGGGTCGCTAGCGCAGGTGGTGGGGCGAGCAGAGAAGAGCAATTTGGAGACTTCTTCCTCTGTCGCTGGTCTGAGTACAGACAGTGAGCAGAAGCTAGATGCAGTGCTGACAAGGCTAGGGTCAGGGTAGTCTGGAATTGGAAAGTTATTTCTTGATTGATGTCATCAATTTTCTTTTTGAAGTAGGCAGACAACTCTACAGCACTGAGATCTGTCACAGGGGGCTGCGGTTTAGGGCTGATAAGGGAGTGAAAAGTATCAAAGAGCCGTTTAGGGTTATGCGATAGTGAGGAGGCGAGAGAGGTGAAGTAGACTTGTTTGGCATGGTGGAGGGCGAGGTTGTAGGTTTTGAGCATGAATTTGTAGTGGAGAAAGTCCGCAGACGTTTGCGACTTCCTCCACAGCCGTTCAGGACTTCTAGAGCAACGCCGGATGAAGCGCGTTTGAGGCGTGAGCCAGGGTTGCCGCGTTCTACATCAGATAGCTTCGGTCATGGGGGGTGCCACTTCATCTAGGGCATGTTTGAGAGCAATGTTGTAGTGAGCAGTAGCCAGGTTGGGGCAGGAGAGAAGAGAGATAGGGAACAGAGAGGACTGTAGGGACTCAGAAAAGTCCTGGGTGTGAATGGCCTCAATGTTCCTGTAGGTACGGTAGGTAGGAGGGTCTGGAGAGATGTTAGTGAGCGTGGCAGAGAAAGAGAGGAGGTTATGATCTGAGAGCGGGAGAGGGGAGTTAGTGAAGTTGGAAGCAGAGCAGAGAGGGAGGAAGACCAGATCCAGAGTGTTCCCATCCCTGTGAGTGGGAGAGGCTGTGAGTTGAGAGAGACCAAGGCAGGAGGTAAGTGAAAGAAGCTGAGAGGCAGATGGGGAAATAGGGTCATTAGTGGGGATGTTAAAAACACCTAAGATGAGGGTTGGGATTTCGCAGGATAGGAGGTGGGGGAGCCAGGCAGCAAAGTGGTCCAAAAACAGGCGAGGAGCACCTGGGGGGCGGTAGATAACTGCTACTCGCATGGGCAGTGGACGGAAAAGCCGTAGCATATGTACCTCAAATGATGGAAAAGTGAGTGAGGGTACAAGGGGGATGACCTGGTAGGTACAATTAGGGGAGAAAAGAGCACCTACTCCTCCGCCACGCCTGTCATCTGCTCTCAGGGTATGGGAGAACTGCAGGCCATTGTAAGACAGTGCAGCAGGGGAGGGCGTGTCAGACTGCTGTATCCACGTTTCTGTGAGAGCGAGCAGATTTAAAGATTGAGCAGTAAAATAGTCATGGATGGTGGGGAGTTTATTACATGCTGACTGGCAGTTTCAGAGCGCACATTTAAAGGAGTCAGGGTAGGGTTCACATGGGCTAGCAGTTGGGCTTGGGGATTTTCTTAGTGAGTCAGGTAAAGGGTAATAGTTAGAAGCAGTGGAGGGTGGGCCAGGATTCGGAGAGATATCCCCAGCTGCTAGTAGCAGCAAGATAGCAAGCGTGAGCAGATGGTTAGGAGATTCGTGGGGGTGACTGTTATGTTTGTTACTGGCATAGGCGTAGCGTCAGGGGGTGCTGGGGTCGCCATGGCGACCCAGCCCCTGTGCTCAGGGGGCCCCGAGGCCGCACTCCGCAATACCAACATGCACATTTAGTGCATTAATGGCTGGCCATTCTGATTGCAGCAAAATTCTCATCATGCGGCAGCCAGAACAGCCAGCTTGAGAGGAAGACCCGGCAGAGCAGGGCAGAGGAGGGAGGAACTCACATGGGCCGGCAGGGGAGGAGGGGAGAAGTCACATGGGGCGGCAGAGCACAGTGATCATGTGCTGCCCCCTGCTTCCTGCTGAACGGGAAGCTTCTGTGTTTGCCTCTCCTGCTGCTGTCACATGGAGGAGAAGTGGACGGGGCCCTGGGGTAAGTGCATATGTGTGTGTCTGTCTCCCTCCTTTATCTATCTATCTATCTTTATATATATATATATATATATATATATATATATATATATATATATATATATATATATATATATATATATATATACATATATATATATATATACTATCTATCTATCTATCTATCTATCTGCTATCTATCTACTATCTATCTGCTATCTATATATATATATACTATCTATCTATATACTATCTATCTACTATCTATATATATACTATCTATCTATATACTATCTTTATATCCCATATCTATATACTATCTATCTATAAACTATCTATCTGCTATTTATCTATCTATCTACTATCTATCTACTATCTATATACTATCTATCTATTTGCTATCTATATACTATCTATCTATATTCTATCTATCTATCTATCTATCTATCCCATGTCTATCTATATACTATCTATCCCATATCTATCTATATACTATCTATCTATCCCATATCTATCTATATACTATATATCTGCTATCTATATACTATCTATTCATCCATCTATCTATATACTATCTATCTGCTATCTATATACTATCTATCTCATATGAGATAGATAGTATATAGATAGATAGATGAATAGATAGTATATAGATAGATGGATGAATAGATAGATGGCATATAAAGAGCAGATAGATAGATAGTATATAGATAGATATGAGATAGATAGATAGATAGATAGATAGTGTATAGATAGATATGAGATAAATAGATAGTGTATAGATATAGTATATAGATAGATAGATAGTGTATAGATAGTATATAGATAGATAGTGTATAGATAGTATATAGATAGTATATGAATAGATAGTACATAGATAGATAGATAGTATATAGATAGATGGATGGATAGATAGATAGTATATAGATAGCAGATAGATAGTATATAGATAGCTATGGGATAGATAGATAGTATATAGATAGATATGGGATGGATAGATAGTATAAAGATAGATATGAGATAGATAGATAGATAGATAGATAGATAGAATATAGATAGCAGATAGATAGTATATAGATAAATATGGGATAGATAGTATATAGATAGATAGACACATGTTCAGAAAATGCAGCTTGAAATCGTGGCATTTTTACCGGAATTTCGAGCAGCGTTTTCGAACACAGGTTACAGCGTCTGACGGCGCTTTTTAATGCACCCCATCATTGTGATGGGTGATGAGGTGTGTTAAAAAGCACGACAATGCAAAAATAGAACAGACAGCTCTCGAAAATCACAGCGTTAGGGACACCGCGTTCGAGCCCAGGTTTAAGTAAGCTTAGTAAAATCTCTGGGAGTGTTATACCGCGGTTAGTACGGCGCTCGGGACACCGCGCTAATAGCAGTAAAAAGCGGTGTGTGTGAGTGGCCTGTGGGGCTACAAACAAATTTTCATGTGCAGGAAATGCGTCATGTTTGGAACGATTACGCCAAGGGGCAGATCATGTATGCAGCACGATCTAGGTATGGGTACGGGGGAGTGTGGGGTGGAGGCACAGGGGGGGGGGGCCCGACCTGAACTTTTGCACCCGGGCCCCTGAACCCTTAGGTACGCCCCTGGTTAGTGGTATTAGGGGGTTTGAGGCTAAGTAAGAAAGTAAAGAGTGCATGCGAGCTGTGCAAAGGGAAGGACATGAGAGAGGAGCTAATGTAAATAGTGTGCCCCAGAGGTGGGCACTTGAAAGTTCTGAAACTGAGAGCAAGGATTAGAACAGAGGTGACAGCATTAGCAATAGCTTTGAAGTGTGCAGCATTTAAGCAGAGTTTCTGGCCTACCTGTCTCTTGCCCTGTTGAACTGCCATGTTAAACTGCATAGAGGTCACATTTGATTACGGGCACACTTCATCACAGGGAACACATGCGTGTCAGTGAAGGGACACTACTTTTAAAACCAAGCAACAGCCAACACCTGGGAGGGACTACTTCAATTAGATTGTTAAGCAACTGGCTAGTGACCCACCGAAAGGTTTTATGGCTCACACTCATTGTCAAAAAAAATCAAGCACCCAGAAGAAGTTGTCGGAATTGAATGAAGATTTTTAAGTGATTACAGTATCAAAGCAAAATGATGAATTATTGCAGAAAACGAACTATTGGAAAAAAGGGTATAGTACACTGTAACTGAACCTCTGGATCATGGCTGTCAAAGTTGGTATTCTAGATAGTCCCATACATGTTCCATTGGCAATAAATCTGGAAAGCAGGCAATGTTCTGAAGACATTCCTATGACACCCTTGCTTTGTGTGGCCAAGCATGAACAGGCAATGTTTCATATGCAAGGGCATAAAACATTGTCTGTTCGCTGGAACTGCTGCACTTGGAGAAGTGCAGCAGCTCCAGGAAGAGAGAGAAGGTACTGCCAAGAAGCATCTTTTTTATGTCCCATTGTAAAATCCTGTTAGTCCCCACAGGAATTAATGGAGCCCTTCGGAAGCCCCCTCATTTCCACGGGGACTAACAGGAGTTTACAGTGGGACATTAAAAGGTGCTTCTAGCAAGCCCCCTTTAAATGCCTTTCTGTAAGCTGCAAGGAATCTATTCCCTTTGCAGAAGTTTCTATTAACTCCTATTTCTGCCCGGCACCACCTATGATTGTGCATGTTCTATCTTTCTTAGGTGCGTGCCGTTTTGCACATCTAATTCCTCGCATATAACGGTGTCTATAGGAACCCATTGTTTCTTTTAGATGCTTTAATTTTGCGCTTCTATAAATCATACTCATCTGACCGAGCCCTGAAAGTCCTGCCGTGAGTGGCCACACATGTGGCTGCAGGATGTCCTGAACATATTGCTTAATGGACATTGTCCCTCGTACCCCTACTAGGGGTGACTGACTGTGGTATGTGATGGACTGCTCAGACTATCACACCAGCAGTGCGGGCAAGGTGCTGCTCCACAGCAAAGGCAGGATTGAGGCGTTCACCCCTAGGTATTCAGACACAAACACAGCCATTGCCAATTGTAAAAAGGCCATACAGGCTGAAACGTTGCTGTCTTTCCTCTGTGTTACGGGTGAATAAACATCTTTTTCATCAACTGCACCGAATTATGCTGCCAAGCCTTCTATTTTGTGGACAAAAGCAGCCATTGTCAGCGCCCAAACTAAATCTGGATTTGTCACTGAAGACAACCCAGTTCCAATCCACAGCAGTCCAGTTTTTTTAGTTAATGACACCACTGCAAACAGAGCCAACAATTGGTAAGTGTCAAAGACGGTACACGTAATCAGCACCATGAGACCAAATGTCCTTCAGCTAAGCACCTGGAAATGGTTCCAACAGACAAAAGGAAACTTAACGATGGTGCCATCTGTTTTTGGATGGCAAACAACGAAACAGTTGGAGCTGCTCATGCGTGTCAGATGATTAGACGATCTTCTCTACTGAGCCCGGTCGCCGTGCATTCATGCCCTCCTGCATCAACTGGTCCAAAAACCTCTTAACAGTCTGGTCAAAGTGGCCTAGATTGCGGCAAATTGTCAATAAGACCAGCCAGCTCCTCACATTTAAATAATGCGTCCTCATCTCATAGAGGTGTCTAGTGGTCAGCGAGTTTTAAACAAGCAGAAAAAGATGTCCACTACGCACAAGTAGCCTCTAAGAGCCTTTTTATAGGGCATGGGTGGAACCATATTTAGGGCCTCAGGTAGCAAGACGGTTCATCTAATTACACCACAACTGTCATCATTTGCATATCTGCCTGAGATGTAACTGTATACCAAGTTTTGCAGCAAAATGACAGCTTCTTCTAGGTACTTGATTTTTTTTTTTTACAGAGAGTGTATATTCCTGAACATTGAAATTGTAACACCAAGAATCAGAAGTAGTGGAGTTATGGAAATTGCATGATCAAGAGACATGTTAATTATATGCTAATGAAATAATTAAAAAAATGGAAATTAAATATTCAAAAAGTCCCAATTAATTTAGTATTGAGTATAAACGGCACACACAGAAATGCATGCACTCATATATCTTAGATGCATGCTATCAATGAGGTTATGAATGTCAGAGGACTGTTCTGTTATGCTGAATGCACTTGGGCATGCAAATCATCAAGATACACTGCTGGCAGCTACTTCTGCAATTGCTCACCAATGACATCCCAGATGCGCTTTATGGAAGAGAAGTCTTGAGATGCCGCTAGTCATGGTAGCACATTTAGGCCTCAAATGCTGCTCACAGTTGCATGAGCAATATGCAGCCTGGCGTTGTCATGTTGAAAAACGGCTCCTGGGACTCTTTGGAGAAATCACCATACCACTGTTTCCAAGCTGCTAGTGTATTAGAATAAAGACTATGGGGGCCTGGCTATGATGCATTATACCACTCCACACCATAATCCCAGGAGTAGGACCAGTGTTATGTTTCCTCATGAAGGCCTTTTCATGGTGTTGCCTACATGGTCTCCAGACTTACCGTCAGCTATCATTGTCTCCGAGACAACGCTAAAGAGGATAGACTTGCATTGCAGTCATCCATTGTCATCTTGCTCTGCATCATCATAGCCTTTAAGAGTAGTAGCATGAGGTCATAGTCCGGCTCATAGTCCAATGTTGTGCAAGCACCTTCTGATGATTTGTCTAAACACTGTTCAATACCCTAGGGTAGGGATGTGATGTTCAATTTCACTCACAATACAGAATGGATCACTACGGGCTCTTCTTCTAATCTGCTGATCCATGCATGCAGAGGTTCACCTCTGTGCACCTCTTGCTGCCCTTTGAGTTCATTGCTGTTCTCTGAATCACTGGGACATGCAACGTTGAGCAGTACTAACATTTCAGCCTTAACGCATAGGAATCTGCCAGGGTGATAAACCAAGGTCTCTGCGATAAAGGATTCCACTGTTACCTGTGCTGCTGGGATCTGTAGTTCTAAGCTTCCTAGCAGCACAGCCCTCACAGGGTTAATTGATTGAGCTGGCTGGGTGTGGTACTTCCTGCTAGCCAATCTCCTGGGTCTGTGCTAGCATATAAACCTAGCTCCTGGTCAGTCTCTGTCTGGTGTTCAGGGTGAGCAGTATATGAATCCTTGTCTGTTGAAGTTTGCTGTGTAATCTGTGTCTTGCTAGTTCATCTCCGTTTGTTCGTGTATTTTCTGTCAGTTTTGTGTTAGCTTGCTGTGTGACATGCTATCTGTGTCCTGTCCCGTTGCAGCGTTCTGTGTGAACTCTGTCCGGTTCTGCTGGACTCCTGGTTAGTGTAGGGACTAGCAGTATAACCGGGAGCCGTGAAGTGGCCTGCTAGCTTTCATGTTTTGTACAAAATGTCAACTAATGCCTGGTATTTATATTCAGCTTCCTATCTGTTACTAGTGGTTACATTTTGGCTGTTGTATGCTGTGTATTCTGGCTCTGTGTGTCCTGTTGTTCAGTCCCTGTCATGTGGCATGTGAATGTGTCCTGTTCTGGTGCATGGCTCCTAGGATCAGCTGGGGCCCAGATCCAAAGACCGCTGGGCTGCCCTTATTGGAGCAATGTCCCTGCTTAGGTAGGGCCATGCCATTCCTCCCCTGTAGCACAGGGTCAGTTTGCCAGAAACCTGTGTGCGTACCCAATCCGCTTTGGTCACTATCGTGTGGGCCCCGTGCTTACTTTTCCCACACAATCGTAACATCCAACCTTCTCAGTTTGCATCAAGTGGCGATAACTGGCACATCAACAAAAGAGAGGCATCACGCAATCATACCACAAGATTTAATTTGATTTTAGAGATTTCATGCAGCTGAAAAAATTTGCTTTTGATCTGCCTTCTAGACAATTTAAGTTCCTCCCACATGCCACAGATTGGAACTAGGTGCTTAAAAACTTGAACAACTGTATACCTTAGCAACACCTTCCACTTCCTCAATCATTTGCAAAGCCTTATGGCTTTTCTTTTCCTGGTGTTGCAATTTCAATGTTGAGGATTGTGTATATATAATATTACAAAATAACAGAAGGAGTCCAAAACAAATATTTTGTCCTCCCAACTCCCACATCCCAAGAAAATAGTAGAAATAGATCATCTTCTGGAGCCTGAGGAAAGAATATGAGAATGTCATGAAGTTAGATGTCGGGATTATTCGATCATTTTATATTTAATAGAGATGAGCGAACGTACTCGTCCGAGCTTGATGCTCGGGCGAATATTAGGGTGTTCGGGATGTTCGTTATTCGTAACGAACACCACACGATGTTCGGATGTTCGGGTTACTTTAACTTTCTTCCCTGAGAAATCTTTTCTATATGCGCTCAATGGGGCCGGCGGCAGCAGCGCCAACCCCATTGAGAACATATAGAAGACAAATCCTTCTTCTCTGCCACAGCTGTAACAGCTGTGACAGAGAAGAACGATGTTTGCCCATTGAATTCAATGGAACCGGCAATACAGCCGACTCCACTGAATGCAATGGGCTGCCGGCGATCGCGGGATGAATTGTCGGAAAGGGGTTAAATATATAAGCCCTTTCCTGCAATTCATCCAGAAATGTGTAAAAATAAAAAATATATATATACTCACCTGGTGCCGGCAGACGGAGTTCAGCGCGGCAGGCTGCAGTTCTCCTGAACTGCTCTGAACAGCTGTGAGTAGTATTCAGCAGCCGGGGATTTAAAATCCCCGCCTGCTGAATAAGATGCCTCTGAATGGTCACAGCCTGACCAATCAGAGGCCAGCCCTCACTCACACCTATTCATGAATTCATGACACTACAAAACTCAAAAAACATCAAAACATATATTTCTAAAAAATATCTTAAGTAAGTGCAGCTCTCAAGGACTGGATCACTTCACATACCGTAATCCAAATTCTAAGCAACGACTAAGTGTGCTTACTTCAATAAATGTTGTAAGTGTAATAGAACCCTCTAAATAAGCCTTGTACTTCTATGGAACAGTACGGGCCGTACGTGTATTTAGAATTTTCTATTATAAATCATGTATACAGACAATACATTTATAACTGCTAAGCAAAAGTTTATCATTAATTTAAAAAAATGTGTACAGTGCCCAGAATACCCATTGCCCTTATGTCTGGATACATATAATAGATGAACGACTTCCTGGCAAATATTAACAGACAAAAATGAAAGTTATTTGATGAAAAATGTCGCTGCAGCCTTGGCTTTTGTAGGCATATAGTGTATCATATGCAGTGAAGTGCTTCTGTGTGACAATTGATGAGTTTTTCCCTTTGACTATAATGTCTCACAACAAGAATAATTCAAAGCTTCAGACTTTTGTATTTGTCTCTGTGGAAAAATGCAGAGTTCAGTTGCTCCTGTGTGACAAGAAGTTAGCAAGAAAATTATAGCCGTTTACAGGAACTGAACATGCATCATCATAACAATGAACAATAGTGAGATAGCGTAATAATAATATTACACTAAATAGAGATGTTTAGCATAACAATAGCTCTGCACTGCTTTGTAGTAATACCTGTCCTTAGTTTTTCTCTTTAACAAGCTTTGGGGCTTTTTCACAGGGCTGTATATTTGGTCCATGTACTGTCCAGGTCTACAATGGACTAGACTCTGGCAATTAGATTATTCACACATATGGTTTTTTGGTTTTGTTCTGGTCCATTTTTACAGATGAAGTAGGGTATGCAATGTTAAGGGGCAATGCATGGAAGGGGGTCCACATCTCTTGGCCTCGGAGGATTATTATCTGCATTTTGTATTTTAAGGTTTCATCAGCAGTGAAAGAAATGACTGACGATAATTTTCTAAAGCTCGTTGTATTTTTCCGCACAATGGGCTTTATGGCTAGTAATTGATATAAATGATAAACATGGTAAGTAAGCAGAAGTCCCCTGTCAGTGGAAAGCTATCTCAATTCTGAGGTCTTTCCCTGACTTTAGGTGTTTTCAGGGTTACATAAAAAAAGAAATAGACATTTTAATGTTTTATAGAAAGCAAAGCAGGTTAATTGATATAGCCCAAATACTTACATGTTTTTTTAGTATATGTTTTTAAGTTTGTATGATTATTTGCATCGCTTGCTGCTGCAATTTTTTTTTTACAAAACACAGAACATGTTACGAATGGAGGTGTACATTAAGGTACTAACTATTTTTAACCCATTAAGCCACCATACTGTTATTAAATACAGACTAGAGATGAGCGAACGTACTCGGATAAGCACTACTCGTCCGAGTAATGTGCTTTATCCGAGTACCGCTGTGCTCGTCTTGAAAGATTCGGGGAGCGCCGCTGCTGACAGGTGAGTTGCGGCGGGGAGCAGGGGAGAGCGGGCGGGAGAGAAGGAGAGAAAGATCTTACCTCCGTTCCTCCCGGCTCTCCCCTGCAGCTCCCCGCTCCGCGGCGCTCCCCGAATCTTTCAAGACGAGTACCGCGATACTCGGATAAAGCACATTACTCGGACGAGTAGTGCTTATCCGAGTACGTTCGCTCATCTCTAATACAGACCAGTACAAAAAGCAGTCTTACCAAAAATAACACTATGATCAAGATTTATCCATTCAGTTGTTGCTGACTTTCAGTCACCTTGTGGATCAGCATACGTCATGCTTCCTAGTCTTTGGCCGCTTCCTTCAGATTTTCCATAGTCCTGTTCGTGCTGACCCTGATTGTGTCAAGTTAGTGTGTTCATTGGCTTCCTCTTCTTCTGGACCCACTGACTATGCCGAGCATTAATGTTCTTTCCAGAAAATTGGCTAGTATGACATGACCAAAGTATGAAAGCCATTGTTTAGTGGTTTTGTTTTCTAGCGATACTTTTGGTATGACGCGGTCTAGGATCATCTTATTTGTGACCATCTATGTCAATGGTATGCGCAGCATACGCCGCCAGTACCACAGTGCAAAGGTCTTGATCCATCTTCTGTCTTCTTTCGTGAGTGTCCAGCTTCCGCATGTATATGATTGATTGATTGATATAATGATTGATACCACTATATAAGGGCTAAATAATACCAGCAAACTATGAGCACATAATATCGCTATACTGTTGCAGAGAAAAAGCTACTATAAAAGACCTACATTACCCCCCTACAGTGACCATATAGCAGTAGATACCAGCTCTACCCATGTGCTCTGCAAGCCATATCAGTGATTACAGTAACATTATATCTAGTAATCACATTGATTGGAATTGATCACTTTCCCTTTTTCTTCTGCATCCAGCCCAAACCAACTTGATGATTTCTCACAGACACAACTTGCCTCTGCAGAATTTTACACACACATATATATGGCTCCTTACTTTCTGGTACCTCTCAATGTTATCCACACCTCTGTGCAATCCCCCCACCTGTGGTGCCACACTCAGTAGTACTATCCCCATTTTCATGCCACCTATATTAACCCTCAGGGCTTGTTTACACAAGCGTATATTAGCCGCTGTTTTCATGGCGGGCTGATATATGCTACCATCTGATGCCTTTCATTCCAATGCATCAGATCACTCAGACATATTCCCGTGGCGTAAAAGCGCCCAGTCAGCAAATATAGCACTGTGCGCTTTTATGCCGGGCAGCAAAGATAGTCCTGAAAGTATCTTTGTGCACGGAATTTGTTGGCCGCTGCATAGGCTCCTATGGTAGCCAATGACAGCTGTCAGAGAAGGGAGGTGGGAGGGAGTTTAGCAGCAAGACTGTTAAACTCCCTCCACCTTCTCTCCTCCTATCTGGGTGTTTGCAATGGGGAGGGCGGGATGAGGGTGGAGTTAAGCTGCAACCCCCCTCCCCCTCCCAATGCTGGCTGCGGACAAGGGGCAGGGAAAGGGCAGGTCTTTGCTCCACCCTATCCTGCCCACTCACATTGCAAACAGCCAGAGGGAAGGAGAGAGGAGGTAAGCTGTCGAAGGGGAGGGAAGGGGAGGCATGAAGTAAAAGTCTCCCAGTTAACAATAATGTCTTCTTTATGCCCATAATCAGTAATAATAACCCTTATTTTGTCTGCATTTACTAATAGCACCACCTTTTCCCAAAAAAATAATGCCCCCTTTTCAAATAGTGCCTCCTTTTACAAATAATATACCCATTTGTCCCTTTTACAAATAATGGCTCCTTTGAAGAAAAAAAAAGCCACTTTTAAAAATAATGGCCCCTCGTTGGAAAAAACGCTTGTATGTAATAGAATTAAAACTGGCCTCTGCAGTCAGCAACATTTAGTTCCAGTCCCTTGCTGACTTCTGTGCAATCATGGGACAAACACATAATCAGTGAAATCAATCCCTAGACTCAGCTTCCATGAGGCTGGGGAATGTCTTCTGTGATGCTGTGTTTGTTACATGAATACATAATATAAAGTCATTGGGGAACAATGGCACTATCCATTACAGAGAACGAGCGACAAAGAAAATGAGTATGGCCTGTTTTTTATTTTATCAAAAACACTTAATATATAATTAGCATGTTTGCCATTCCCCAAAAAACACAAAACTGTACTCTATAGCAAAGACACCCATCAACTTACTAAGACATCTAACATCACATATAGAAAAGTACTGAATCTTAAAGCTCTCTTGGTGCATAGTCACTAGAGATGAGCGAACGTACTCGTCCGAGCTTGATACTCGTTTGAGTATTAGCGTGTTCGAGATGCTCGTTACTCGTGACGAGTACCACGCGATGTTCGAGTTACTTTCACTTTCATCTCTGAGACGTTAGCGCGCTTTTCTGGCCAATAGATAAACAGGGAAGGCATTACAACTTCCCCCTGCGACGTTCAAGCCCTATACCACCCCCCTGCTGTGAGTGGCTGGCGAGATCAGGTGTCACCCGAGTATAAAAATCGGCCCCTCCCGCGGCTCGCCACAGATGCCTTCTGACATAGTTCAGGGAAAGTGCTGTCTTGCTGGAGTTGCTATAGGGAGAGTGTTAGGAGTATTTTAGGCTTCAAGAACCCCAACGGTCCTTCTTAGGGCCACATCTAACCGTGTGCAGTACTGTGGAGGCTGCTTTTTGCAGTGTTGCACTTTTTTTTTTTTGTATATCGGCCGTGCAGAGCATTGCGCCCTGCAGTAATTATTCATACTCCAGGGCCAGAAGTGGTGGTTAGGCAGGGACAGAAGACATATATTGTGAGGCAGGGACAGAAGACATATTTATTGAATATAGGCAGTGGGCCTTAGCAAAAACATTTGGGGAAAAAAATCTATTTGGGCTGCCTGTGACTGTCCTCAGTGTACTGGGTCTGTGCTGGGTGTAGTTGTCCTCCTAATTCATACGCAGCCAGCTAAGTGTTACAGCAGGCTTGCGCAAAATTATTTCCTGGCTCTGTGTTGGCTGTTAAATCACCACTGTATTCCAGTCCACAGTGCAACAGTCTGCAGTTATTTGACATACTCCAGGGCCAGTAGTGGTGATGCAGAGAGAGAAGACATATACAGTGTATATAGGCAGTGGGCCTTTCCAAAAACATTTGGGGAAAAAAAATCTATTTGGGCTGCCTGTGACTGTCCTCAGTGTACTGGGTCTGTGCTGGGTGTAGTTGTCCTCCTAATTCATACGCAGCCAGCTAAGTGTTACAGCAGGCTTGCGCAAAATTATTTCCTGGCTCTGTGTTGGCTGTTAAATCACCACTGTATTCCAGTCCACAGTGCAACAGTCTGCAGTTATTTGACATACTCCAGGGCCAGTAGTGGTGATGCAGAGAGAGAAGACATATACAGTGTATATAGGCAGTGGGCCTTTCGAAAAACATTTGGGGAAAAAAATCTATTTGGGCTGCCTGTGACTGTCCTCAGTGTACTGGGTCTGTGCTGGGTGTAGTTGTCCTCCTAATTCATACGCAGCTAGCTAAGTGTTACAGCAGGCTTGCGCAAAATTATTTCCTGGCATTCCATAAGCGAAGTCAGCCTCTAACCACAGGCCAATAAGCGGTACATTTAATTACAGCGTTCTGTTTCTGCACTACTGGTAATACACCATGCTGAGGGGTAGGGGTAGGCCTATAGGACGTGGACGCGGGCGAGGACGCGGAGGCCCAAGTCAGGGTGTGGGCACAGGCCGAGCCAGTGCAGTGGCCAGGGGTAGAGGCAGGGCCAGACCGAATAATCCACCAACTGTTTCCCAAAGCGCCCCCTCGCGCCATGCCACCCTGCAGAGGTCAAGGTGCTCAAAGGTGTGGCAGTTTTTCACAGAGACGCCTGACGACCGACGAACAGTGGTGTGCAACCTTTGTCGCGCCAAGATCAGCTAGGGAGCCACCAGCATGCGCAGGCATATGATGGCCAAGCACCCCACAAGGTGGGACGAAGGCCGTTCACCGCCTCCGGTTTGCACCACTGCCTCTCCCCCTGTGCCCCAACCTGCCACTGAGATCCAACCCCCCTCTGAGGACACAGGCACTACCGTCTCCTGGCCTGCACCCACACCCTCACCTCCGCTGTCCTCGGCCCCATCCAGCAATGTCTCTCAGCGCAGCGTCCAGACGTCGCTAGCGCCACTGTTTGAGCGCAAGCGCAAGTACGCCGCTACGCACCCGCACGCTCAAGCGTTAAACATGCAAATTGCCAAATTGATCAGCCTGCAGATGCTGCCGTATAGGCTTGTGGAAACGGAGGCTTTCAAAAGCATGATGGCGGCGGCGGCCCTGCGCTACTCGGTTCCCAGTTGCCACTACTTTTCCGGATGTGCCGTCCCAGCCCTGCACGACCACGTCTCCCGCAACATTGTACGCGCCCTCACCAACGCGGTTACTGCCAAAGTCCACTTAACAACAGACACGTGGACAAGCACAGGCAGGCAGGGCCACTATATCTCCCTGACGGCACATTGGGTGAATTTAGTGGAGGCTGGGACAGAGTCAGAGCCTGGGACTGCTCACGTCCTACCCACCCCCAGAATTGCGTGCCCCAGCTCGGTGGTGGTATCTTCGGCTGTGTATGCTTTCTCCACTAAACCACCCTCCTCCTCCTCCTACGCAACCTCTGTCTCGCAATCAAGATGTGTCGCCAGCAGTCGGTGTCGCGTGGCACGGCAGCACAGCGGTGGGCAAGCGTCAGCAGGCCGTGCTGAAACTACTCAGCTTAGGAGAGAAGAGGCACACGGCCCACGAACTGCTGCAGGGTCTGACAGAGCAGACCGACCGCTGGCTTGCGCCGCTGAGCCTCCAACCGGGCATGGTCATGTGTGACAACGGCCGTAATCTGGTGGCGGCTCTGCAGCTCGGCAGCCTCACGCACGTGCCATGACTGGCCCATGTCTTTAATTTGGTGGTTCAGCGCTTTCTGAAAAGCTACCCACACTTGTCATACCTGCTTGGAAAGGTGCGCCGGGTCAGCGCACATTTCCGCAAGTCCAAGACGGACGCTGCCACCCTGCGGACCCTGCAACATCGGTTTAATCTGCCAGTGCACCGATTGCTGTGCGACGTGCCCACACGGTGGAACTCTACGCTCCACATGTTGGCCAGGCTCCATGAGCAGCGTAGAGCTATTGTGGAATACCAACTCCAACATGGGCGGCGTAGTGGGAGTCAGCCTCCTCAATTCTTTACAGAAGAGTGGGCCTGGTTGGCAGACATCTGCCAGGTCCTTGGAAACTTTGAGGAGTCTACCCAGATGCTGAGCGGGGATGTTGTAATCATTAGCGTCACCATTCCTCTGCTATGCCTCTAGAGAAGTTCCCTGCAAAGCATAAAGGCAGACGCTTTGCACTCGGAAACGGAGGCGGGGGAAGACAGTATGTCGCTGGATAGTCAGAGCACCCTCATGTCTATATCTCAGCGCGTTGAGGAGGAGGAGGAGGAGGACGACGAGGGGGAGGAGCATGAGGAGGAGGGGGAAGAGACAGCTTGGCCCACTGCTGAGGGTACACATGCTGCTTGCCTGTCATCCTTTCAGCGTGTATGGCCAGAGGAGGAGGAGGAGGAGGAGGATCCTGAAAGTGATCTTCCTAGTGAGGACAGCCATGTGTTGCATACAGGTACCCTGGCACACATGGCTGACTTCATGTTAGGATGCCTTTCTCGTGACCCTCGCGTTACACGCATTCTGGCCACTACGGATTACTGGGTGTACACACTGCTCGACCCACGGTATAAGGAGAACCTTTCCACTCTCATTCCCGAAGAGGAAAGGGGTTCCAGAATGATGCTATACCACAGGGCGCTGGTGGACAAACTGATGGTAAACTTCCCATCCGACAGCGCTAGTGGCCGAAGGCGCAGTTCCGAGGGCAAGGTAGCAGGGGAGGCGCAGAGATCAGGCAGCATGTACAGCACAGGCAGGGGACCATTATCCAAGGCCTTTGCCAGCTTTCTGGCTCCCCAGCAAGACTGTGTCACCGGTCCCCAGTCAAGGCTGAATTGGCGGGAGCACTGTAAAAGGATGGTGAAGGAGTACGTAGCCGATCGCACGACCGTCCTCGGTGATGCCTCTGCCCCCTACAACTACTGGGTGTCGAAGCTGGACACGTGGCCTGAACTCGCGCTGTATGCCCTGGAGGTGCTTGCTTGTCTTGCGGCTAGCGTCTTGTCAGAGAGGGTGTTTAGTGCGGCTGGGGGAATCATCACGGATAAGCGTACCCACCTGTCAACCGACAGTGCCGACAGGCTAACACTCATCAAGATGAAAAAAGCCTGGATTTCCCCAGACTTCTCTTCTTCACCAGCGGACAGCAGCGATACCTAAGCAATACGTAGGCTGCACTCGCGGATGGAAGCATCGTTCTCTATCACCATCAAAAACGGGGACCTTTTTGCTTCATCAATCTGTGTATAATATTCCTCCTCCTCCTCCTGCTCCTCCTCCTGAAACCTCACATAATCACGCCGAACGGGCAATTTTTCTTAGGCCCACAAGGCTCAGTCATATAATTTTTGTAAACAATTTTTATACGTTTTAATGCTCATTAAAGCGTTGAAACTTTCACCTCAACCAATTTTTATTTTAACTGGGCTGCCTCCAGGCCTAGTTACCAATTAAGCCACATTAACCAAAGCGATTAATGGGTTTCACCTGAGGTACATTAGTACTGTTGGTACACCAATTTTTGGGGGCCCTCGCCTACAGTGTAATCCAATTAATTTTTAGCCCACCTGCATTACAACTGACGTTACATCAGCTGTGTTGGGCACTGCAATGGGATATATTTATGTACCGCCAGTGGGTTCCAGGGAGCCACCCATGCCGTGGCTCCACACGGAGTTGTAACTGCATGTGTCCACTTCTAAAGAACGCCAGTCTGACTGGGACATGCAGTGTGGGCCGAAGCCCACCTGCATTAAGCACGACGTTACCTCAGCTGTGATGGGCAATGCAATGGGATATATTTATGTACCGCCGGTGGCTTCCTGGCACCCACCCATGCTGTCGGTCCACAGGGAGTTGTAACTGCATGTGTCCACTTCTAAAGAACCCCTGTCTGACTGGGGCATGCAGTGTGGGCCGAAGCCCACCTTCATTAAGCACGACATTACCTCAGCTGTGATGGGCAATGCAATGGGATATATTTATGTACCGCCGGTGGGTTCCAGGGAGCCACCCATGCCGTGGGTCCACACGGAGTTGTAACTGCATGTGTCCACTTCTAAAGAACCCCAGTCTGACTGGGGCATGCAGTGTGGGCCGAAGCCCACCTGCATTTAATAGGACGTTACCTCAGCTGTGATGGGCACTGCAATGGGATACATTAATGTACAGCCGGTGGGTTCCAGGGAGCCACCCATGCTGTGGGTGCACACGGAATTCCCATTGCGGATTTGTACCTGCCTGTGACTATTTATAAAAAACCGCGGTCTGACTGGGGCATGCAGACACCTTGACAGAATGAATAGTGTGTGGCACATAGGTTCCCCATTGCTATGCCCACGTGTGCAGCTCCAGATGGAGGTGGCACAGGATTGGATTTCTCATTGCTTCTGTACAGCATTGTGGGCTATCGCCCCGCCCCTTTTAAAGAGGGTCGCTGCCTAGCCGTGCCAACCCTCTGCAGTGTGTGCCTGCAGTTCCTCCTCATGGCAGACGCACTTATAAATAGACATGAGGGTGGTGTGGCATGACGGCAGCTGAAGGCTGGGCAGGGACAGTTTGGTGTGCGCTGTGGACACTGGGTCATGCGGGGGGGGGGGGGGGGGTTGGTTAGCATGTAACCCAGGAGAAATGGCAGCGGAGTGTCATGCAGGCAGTGGTTGTGCTTTGTTGGAGGTAGTGTAGTGCTTAGCTAAGGTATGCATTGCTAATGAGGGCTTTTCAGAAGTAAAAGTTGTTGGGAAGGGGGGGGCACTCTTGCCGCTATTGTGGCTTAATAGTGGGACCTGGGAACTTGAGATGCAGCCCAACATGTAGCCCCTCGCCTGCCCTATCCGTTGCTGTGTCGTTCCCATCACTTTCTTGAATTGCCCAGATTTTCACAAATGGAAACCTTAGCGAGCATCGGCGATATACAAAAATGCTCGAGTCGCCCATTGACTTCAATGGGGTTCGTTACTCGAAACGAACCCTCGAGCATCGCGATAATTTCGTCCCGAGTAACGAGCACCCGAGCATTTTGGTGCTCGCTCATCTCTAATAGTCACTATTCAAAACCTGTGAACGGAGCTTATAATTGGTTATCGAAAGTACCTAAGGAGAGTAATCCTTGTGGCAACTGCTCATTTTTTCCTATAGTGATGAAAGCAAAATATTTTACAAATTGATCAGAAGCGGTACGAGATCAGATAGTTCATTAACTGCAGGAGTACAGGAATAATTGATGTAGCTCAACACTTCCAGAAATAAAATTTGCAGCAATCACCAGTACTAAAAACTTTGTGGTTACTTTTTTCCATTGCTTAGTGGGATTCAGGTGGAGTGTAAATCTGAAAGACTCTCTGGTAGAAAGTAGATTACTGTAGAAGGAAAATAAATGGTTAGAAAAAAAACTTCTATTTATAAATGCAGAAATTGTTCTTGTTGTCAGCAAAAACCTCAGTCAAAAATAGTGCAACTAGGTAGTGTTGTTCATACTGTTAATCAATGTATTCACTGCTAGACAGATTTCATAGTGTATGCCATCTTCTATCCATATAAACGGTTTTATATTGGTAAAACTATTTGTCCTTTATACAAAAGAATTTGTGAACATTTGATTCTATGAATACAGACATAGGTGCTGCTGAGTTTATTGAGCATGTAAGAGAAGTACATAATGGAAATTCAAGTGTTTTGAACTTTTCTGGCTTTGAAAGGGTTAATTGCCCAGAAGCAGGTGGAGATAGACATAAGCAGCTGCTAAAAAGAGCAAAAATGGATAATGGAATCTAACATAGTATGCTAGGCTGAAAAAAGACAAATGTCCATCTAGTTTAGCCTGTTGCAAAAAAAAAAAACAATTAGACAAAAATCAATTTACCCTCATTCTGGGGAAAAAAAATTCCTTCCCGACTCCATAATGGCAGTCAGAATAATCCCTTAATCAACATTTAACCCCATCCCACTCCAGGACGTACATTTACGTCCTGGAGCGTCGGGGTATGTATGAATAGAGGTCGCGGGGCGATCTCTCTTCATACAGCGTGTCATCAGCTGTTTATTACAGCTGACACTCGCGGGCAATAGCTGCAATCGGCTGTACAGCCGATCGCGGCTATTAACCCTTTAAATGCCGTTGTCAATTCTGCGACATATCAGCAGCATTAAAATCACCATCATTGGGGGGTACCGTACGCCCCCACTACCCGCCGTGGAGAAATCGGGGTAGTCGTACAGGTGTCATGGCTGCCGGGGGCCTTCTGAAAGGCACCAGGGCTGCCTCGAGAGACTGCCTATCAAGCCATCCCCGTGGGGTGGCTTGATAAGCTGCCCGTCAGAATGCAGTATCATGTAATGCAGGAGCAATCAAAGCATTGCATGTTGTAGTACCCCAGGGGGACTTAAAAGAAAAGTTTAAAAAAAGATCAATAATGTTTTAATAATTGTAAAAAAACAAAAAAATAAATAAAAGTTTAAATCACCCCCTTTTCCATATCTATATTAAAAAAAATCAAAATCCTAAAAGAAAAATACATATATGGTATCGGCACATCCATAAAAGTCTGATCTATCAAAGTAGCACATTACTTACCCAGCATGGTGAACGTCGTCTGAAAAAAAAAAAAGAACATCAAAATGTACTTTTTCAGTTTCCCTATCTCCCCAAAAAAACGCAATAAAAAGCGATAAAAAAGTCATATGTATTCCGATTAGTACTAACGGAAACTACAGGACATCTTGCAAAAAATGAGACCTTGTTTAACCACGTCGACAGAAAAATAAAGAAGTTATTGCACACAGAGGATGGCGGCAGAAAATAATTTAAAAAAATTAAATGTCTTTGAAAAAAAAAGAGTAGTACAGTAAAAAAAAAACTTTACAAGTTTGGTATCATAGCAATCATACTGACTAGAGATGAGCGAGCGTACTCGGAAAAGCACTACTCGCTCGAGTAATGTGCTTTATCCGAGTATCGCTGTGCTCGGGTCTGAAGATTCGGGTGCCGCTGCGGCTGACAGGTGAGTCGCAGCGGGGAGCAGGGGAGAGCGGGCGGGAGAGAGGGAGAGAAAGATCTTACCTCCGTTCCTCCCCGCTCTCCCCTGCAGCTCCCCGCTCCGTGCCGGCACCCGAATCTTCAGGGACAAGCACAGCGATACTCGGATAAAGCAAATTACTCGAGCGAGTAGTGCTTTTCCGAGTACGCTCGCTCATCTCTAATACTGACCCATAGTATAAAGTTATCATGTTCTTTTTTGTTGCAGTTTGTGTGCCGTAGAAACAAAGCGCACTGAAAGATTGCAGAATGTTTTTTTTTTTTCATTTTACTCCACTTAGAATTTTTAAAAAGTTTTTCAGTACATTATATAGTACATTAAATACAACCATTAAAAAACTCGTTCTGCAAAAAAAAAGCCCTCATACAGCGACGTTGATGGATAAATGAAGGAGTTATGATTTTTGTAAAGGGGGGAGAAAAAATAAAAATGGGGAAAAAAAGGGTCCGCGTCATTAAGGGGTTAAAGGAAGAAAAAAGTGCTAAGCGCTCTACAGGTTAGGGAATAATAGTAAGGAAGATCCAAATTGGATATAGGTTAAACAACCATTTTTTATTTTAACAACTGCAACTCGTTTCGGGGCACAGATGTGCCTTTTTCAAGCATAAAAATATAGCTTCACTTAACAGGTATTTATTATAAAAAGTATAAACTCACAGTGGGTTGTCACGATGGACACCGGGTTAATTAGCATGTGATGTAATCTATATAAAGGTGTGTCCATAGATGAAACTCAGCATATCACGCGATGTCGTGGAGCAAAACGTGCACTCCACATTCATGGTAAGCTGGAGCACAAACGTGTGTTCCATTATCACTATCAACTAACTGGTAGTGCTACTATGTTACATTCATAAGATACCATTAAATACCATGATTCATTAGTATGGACATTCATTTATAAATAGGGAAGGTGACCATCAAAAAGGTTTTTTCATACGTAAACCAATATACAAAGATTGATATTAATAGCTTAAAGGACAGAATAATTAAAAATATATATATATATATATATATATATATATATATAGTAATTTAATCAAAAGAACGTCTATATATACATATAAAATAAATTATGTTAAATATAACATATCAATTAATTTATACAAAGTGTATAATACTAGAAGCTAATGGTTCTAGATTTACTCTAGCTGTTCGTTGAGACCATGGAGGGGAATTGGTGTTTTAGGTTGGAAGATCCAATACATTTCTTTTTTTACGGAGTTCTTCAATGGATCTGGATTGTATAGTTTCAGTAGGTGTCACTTTTAACTCTCTACTATCACTACCATGGAATTCAAGAAAATGGCATGGAATAGTATCATTGGTTATTTTATTGTTCACATTGAATCAGTGTTTGGATATGCATGTCTTTAACTTACTTTTTATTCTTCCCATGTATTTTTTATTGCATGGGCATTCTAATAAATAAATGACTCGTTTGCTGTCACAATTCATTCTTTGTTTCATCCTAATCATTTCTTGTTCTGTTTTGATTTATTTTATTTTATGCGCTATATGATGGCGACATCTACATTTCTTTTTTCCACATTTGTAAGAGCCTCCTATGTTTATTCCTAGTAGCAGGTGGAGATAGACATATCTCAAGGTGACCAAGACCCACACTGGGTTGAAACATGTCCTTTGCTCTGATGTTTGTTGGCACTAAACATTAATAAAGCATATTCTTTTTTGACAAGAAGCTGACTTCAACCTTTACTTTTTCCTGCCAGAGATAGATATAAGCTGCTGCTAAAAAAGGCAAAAATGGATAATGGAAACTAATAGTACCATAGTATGCTAGACTGAAAAAAGACAAATATTCATCTAGTTCAGCCTGTTTCCACCCGTCCTATTAGATGCAAATCGAAAACATGCCTATACATGTGTTTAAAATTCACTCATCTGACTGAACCCTAAGTCAGGTAAAACTGGGACCACATAAAGGGGACCTTGATCAAAAACTTTTGCACGAAGAAGCAAAGTGGATATTTCACCTAAACAATATGAATCCATTCTGTCATAATGAGGTGTTATCTTTTACCACAGTTATTTAAGATATGTTGGTGACAATTAGAGATGAGCGAGCACCCAAATGCTCGGGTCCGCGTTATTCGAGTCGAGCTTTTCGTAAAATTCGAGAGGTCTACTCGAGTAACGATCCCCATTGACTACAATGGGAGACTCGAGCATTTTTGTATGTGGGACGTTGGGTGCGGAGCTTCTTTTTTTTTTCTAGGTTCGTAACAAGCATCATCGAGTACGCTAATACTGAACGAGCATCAAGCTCGGCAGAGTATGTTCGCTCAACTCTATCAAAAAATCAAATTTTCAGACATAAAGCTCAAATATTGAGTGGAATAATCACCATTGAAAATGAACAATGTGTTCCCCCAAGGATGTCATGTCGAAAAATATTGCTGTGAATCATTTTAATTAGCAGACCCTCTTTGTAACATAGTATATATATGTGTGTGTGTATATATGTATATATATATATATATATATGTATATATATATATATATATATATATATATATATATATATATATATATATATATATAATAACATATTATGTTACTGTGTATGTTTTTGTGGCAATGTCATATTTTCTAAATTTATAGTCCACAGTGGGGGATTAAGCTGGCATCTTTCAGATGTATTAGTTTATAAGCGCATCTTTTGTTACCCATAGTGATTGTGGAACGGTGCCCAGCAAAATGCAAATATATAGTCATATGTAACTTGATATGCTCCAATGTTGAAATAAGTAACATTGCAGGCTCTGTATATTAAATTAAGCCAATTATGCACTTTAATCAGAAATAATAAAGTTTATTGCTTTATAGATAGGAATTATTAAAATGATGTTATTTGCATCTTTGGCCAGTTTTCTTTTTGTCAACTGCCATGCCTGACTCGGCAGCCTTGGTTGCCCGCCCCCCTCCCCCCCCCCCCCCCCAACTGGCCCAAGGACCTAACCAGCCCACCAGGATTTTCCCCAGTGCGTTGAATGGCCAGTCTGTCTCTGTATCCTGCTACAGGTGTCACTCAGAACTTTTCACTTTGCATAAACAACCACTGTTCTGAAATCTTTCCTCCATGAGTACTCGAGTGATGCTGACATCATCATAAGCTGCAGTCGTGCAAACTTTCATCCTAGTTCTATGCTACTACACATATTAGCTGTCTCCATGTTTAACAGCTTTGGTTATATATGAGTTGACACTGAATATTTATTTAATAGCAACCCTTTATTTATAACGTGAGTCATGAATTCTATATGAACAACACCAAACATTTCAATAGAATATGGTGAAATAGAGCAGAGGTCAATTGGGGTTAGAAAAATGACTCCGATTCAGAAGGACTTCTTTAGCTCTTTGGAAATAAGTGCACATATGTAGGAACATATGTAGTGACAGCTCTGAGCTAATTAAGTACAGTACAATACTACAATGCTATGACATGCAATTTAGCAAATAAGCTGGGAAGAGAATACATTCATTTTGATATAACTAATACTATAGCTAACCACAATAGGTATTGAAACATAAATAAAACATATCATGATTAATGCATTAGTGCATATAGTGGTATTAATGCTTAAAATGGCTTTCTAGTCAGTGGAGACACTTTTTCATAAACCGTCAGTGATTAAGTAACTGTATTCAGCTCTAGTATTTTAGTTCAATGAAAGTTGGTATAGCAAAAAAATTCAGGATACTACTATAACTTCAGACTACTGTATCTTCCAAATGCAGGCAAGTGGTAGTCAGAAACTACCCCCTGTGTCGATAGCTAATGTTACACTTCCACATACAGGGGAAAAATAGATGTCGGTGGCAACATTCCTCACAGTCTTCCTGCCAACTACACTGCAGGATTGAGGGGAAGCAAAAAAAGACATATATATATATTACAACTAATGCTGTTAATTTGAAATTTAACCCCTCAGGCCTTAGTCGGACAGTGTGTGTTTAACTAATGGGTTCCTATAGAAGCGTTCCTATGCGTGGAATTTGAAGCACAAAACTGCGCTCACCTAAAAAACATAGAACATAGATGCGCATTTTGCAGGAGTTTCCATTGACTTCTTTGGTAGCAGGAGTTAATGGAAACACCCACGCTGTCAATAGGTTCCTCGCTGCTTACAGCAGGACATTTAAAAGGTGCTTCTGGCTAGAATCACCTTTTAAATGTCCCTCTGTTAACTCTTAGTCCCCACAGGAATGAGGGGACTCCCTGAGGGTTCTGTTAACACTATCACAGTGTTCAGGGATGATAGGACTCACTGCAGGGATGAAATAATCCCCTGCCACATCTGTGACAGAGGACTGCAATGCTATCCCATTGCTTTCAATGTGGCCGGCACTGCTGCAAATGGGAAAGCAATTGGAAGAAAGGCAACCCCTGCAGCGATGATTTTTGGGGGGTGGGGGGATGAAATATAAGCCCTACTGCAAAATCATCCCTTCAATATCAAAACATATCCCTGTAATGTAAATAGCTGTAAGACCTGCTCACATATACTGACCACGGACAGGATACGGATCCCCAACACACAGCAGGACAATAAGATCCCGGGGACATTCACATGTTTCACGTTTGATGTTGTGTACCTGATCCTGTGCAGGAAATGTTCTGTTGGGGCCTTTATGTTGGGGAAACAGGACAAAAACAAAGTGGGAATGAGATCTCATCGCCACACAATTAATCACAGAAAGACAGAATTACCTGTGGCCGAGCACTTCTCTAACCATGGACATGACATAGGAGATATAAGAGTTTTGATATTGAAGGGTGGTTTCAAGTCACAAAGCCATAGAAGAATTTGGGAATATAAATTTATAATAACTTTTGACATGTTCATTGGAGGATTGAATTATTGCCGAGGTTTTACGGGTGAATGGCAGGGATAAGACATCTATAACACAAGTAAGACCGCTGGCCTGGTGAACCCCCTCCAACAGTAATTCAGGAACCATAAACATTCACTCCCTTATCAGTGTCAAGTTAAAAATGCTTATGTTTCTATTGCAGTATTCCTTTAAATGCAAACCAATCACATCCATGTCTGTGCCTTGTCATAAGTATGTATGTCATAAGTGTGTATGAATATTCATGCCTCTTCGGATCTATTCCATTTTAGCCTGAAGAAGAACCCGAGAGGTTCGCAATCTCACTTTACATCATGTATTTTTGTTAGCCATTAAAAGGTATCATATCTACAAGATTACGTGGCTTCTCTTGCTGGGAACAATCACATTTGACTCTACTGGCTAACACTATACCAAACCTTTGTTTTAATTATTAATATATTCACTGATGGGTGTCATGAGTCTTTTGACCTCACAGCTTCTTTTCGGAAGTTAACCCTTTCCAATCCAATTTTAGATTCAGGGTTTCCTAGCCAGTGTGTGTGCCAGAGAGGCTCTGACAGCGGAATGGCTGGCAATAGATGGTAAGAATACCCTGTCGAACGTCTGCTGACATTGGAGCTGTACAAGCTTCAATCTGAATGTAGGAAGACGCCAGACAGTGAATTGGAAAGAGTTAAAAAATATAATTTGCCCTGCAAAAACTTTTATTGACATAAAAATAATGAAGTTAAAGCTCTTGGAAAGCTACTGACTAATACTATACTAATACATTGATTCAAATATCATGTTTTCATACATTTCCTTTGTCTAATATTACATTTACTTAAAGACCAGAAACCATTCAACGTGACAAATATGCTATAATAAGAGACATCTGGAAAGGAGCAAATACTTTTTCTTGACACTTTATGTTTTTTAAGTAAACAATGCTTAGAACAAGAGAAAAAAAGAGCATAATGAATCACAGTTTCAAAGCATTTATCAAGTTAAGAGAGGTCTTTCATGCAACAGTATCTTTTTTGTAAATTTGAAACAATTCATTACATTTAATTTAATGTAGCATTGCAAGAAAAACAGACAATGATCTATCAAATTAGAAGAAAATACTTCTGATTATAAATCATTTTCCGTTCCAGGATACAGTGTTGCGCAGGGGAACAGAAATACATTAACATCAAATATAATCCTGAGGGTTTATAGTTGGGAAGTGTGGAGAAGATCGATCAGAATACAACTTTGTGTACAGTGTTATGTTAGTACAAAATTAGTGAGCTATTGTTCTATGACTTGTCTACCACGCAGAGGGACAATGATGAATGATTCTCAGTATCAATGGATTGTAAAGACATTTGCCAGTAAAAATATGTATTTTGTATTTGTCAAAATTTATTTGTAAGTTCATTAAACATTTTATGATATTATATAAAAACAGAAAAATATGGTGGTCACTAAAAATTCCAAATAACATTTTTGCCATTAACCCACAAAATTAAAATCGAATTGATAGATGATGGGGTTTTCTCTTCATTTTAAGCCCTGTTATGTTTCTTTTAAATGAGATACTTTCCCCCACAATTTAATATGTGGAAACCAGGGATGGATTACAAATGGTGCAAAGGATTGCGCAAAAAAAGTTAACTCTGTAAGAATAATCTCACTTAAAAGGTTTGTACCAAGATAGATACACTCCCGGGTTCTAAGAGAATTAAGTAATGTGTTAGACAAACTATTAAAAGGGATCAAAAAGTGAACCTGAAAACTACAGGCCAGTAAGTCTTCTTCACGCTTCTATTGTGGGTAAAATGTTTGAAGGGTTTTTAAGAGATGCTATCCTGGAGTACCTCAAGGAAAATTGCATATCAGCATGGGTTTGATAGGCCGCTCCTGTTAATCTGATCTGATCTCAACTTCTATGAGGAGATAAGTTTCAGACTGGACGCGGGAGAGTCATTGGATCTTGTGTATCTGGATTTTTCTAAAGTGTTTGATACTGTGCCGCATAAAGGGTTGTTATTGTTATATAAAATGAGAATGCTTGATCTGGGTGAGAATGTATGTAAGTGGGTCAGTAATTGGCTCAACAATAGAAAGCAGAGGGTGGTTATTAATGATACATACTCTGCTTGGGTCACCATTACTAGTATCCCAGGGTATCACTGGGATCAGTACTGTCCACTATTCTTTTAAATATATTTATTAATGACCTGGTAGAAGGATTGCACAGTAAAGTAGCAATATTTGCAAATGATACAAAATTATGTAAAGAAATGAACACAAGAGAGGACAGAATGAAGGTGAAGCCACACGAACGTATATCGGCTCGGTTTTTACGCCGAGCCGATATACGTTGTCCTCGTGTGCAGGGGGGGGGGAGGATAGAAGAGCCAGGAGCAGGAACTGAGCTCCCGCCCCCCTCTCTGCCTCCTCTCCGCCCCTCTGCACTATTTGCAATGGGGAAAGGTGGGACGGGGGCGGAGCTAATTCTCAGAGCTTAGGCCCGCCCCCACCCCACCTCTTCCCATTACAAATAGTGCAGAGGGCCAGAGAGGAGGCGGAGAGGGGGCCAGGAGCTCAGTTCCTGCTCCTGGCTCTTCCATCCTCCCCCCCTGCACATGAGGACAACGTATATCGGCTCGGCGTAAAAACCGAGCCGATATACGTTCGTGTGGCTTCACCCTGAGGTTGTAAATGGATCTGGATAAGTTGGCAGCTTGGGCAGAAAAGTGGCAAATGAGATTTAACAGTAATAAATGTAAAGTTATGCACACGGGCAGGGAAATACATGTCACCGTTACACACTAAATGGGAAACCACTGGGCAAAACTGACATGGAAAAGGACTTGGTGATTTTGGCTAACTGTAAACTTTACTGGAACAACCAATATCAGGCAATTGCTGCCAAGATAAATAGAATCATGTGGTGCATCAAAAGAGGTCTATGGGCACATGACAATAACATTGTTCTTTCTCTTTACAAGTCACTGGTCAGACCACACATAGAATAGTGTGTACAGTTTTGGGCACAGGTACTCAGGAAGGAGATATCAGAGCTCGATTGGGTTCAAGGGAGGGGCAACTAAAGTAATAAATGTGATGGGTGGACTACAATACCTAGAGAGGTTTTCAAAATTGGGATTATATATATATATATAAAGACGAAAGCCCTCACTGACTCACTGACTGACTCACTGACTCGCCACAAATTTTCCAACTTCCCGATGCAGTAGAAACATGAAATTTGGCACAAGTATAGATTATGTCCAAAATAGGAAAAGTAAAGGGGTCCCAACTAGAGATGAGCGAGCACCAAAATGCTCGGGTGCTCGTTACTCGGGACGAAAATTTTGCGATGCTCGAGGGTTCGTTTCGAATAACGAACCCCATTGAAGTCAATGGGCGACCCGAGCATTTTTGTATATCACCGATGCTCACTAAGGTTTCCATTTGTGAAAATCTGGGCAATTCAAGAAAGTGATGGGAACGACACAGCAACGGATAGGGCAGGCCAGGGGGTACATGTTGGGCTGCATCTCAAGTTCCCAGGTCCCACTATTAAGCCACAATAGCAGCAAGAGTGGGTCCCCCCCCAACAATTTTTACTTCTGAAAAAGCCCTCATTAGCAATGCATACCTTAGCTAAGCACCACACTACCTCCAACAAAGCACAATCACTGCCTGCATGACACTCCGCTGCCACTTCTCCTGGGTTACATGCTGCCCAAACCCCCCCCCCCCCCCGCACGACCCAGTGTCCACAGCACACACCAAAGTGTCCCTGCGCAGCCTTCAGCTGCCCTCATGCCACGCCACCCTCATGTCTATTTATAAGTGCGTCTGCCATGAGGAGGAACCGCAGGCACACACTGCAGAGGGTTGGCACGGCTAGGCAGCGACCCTCTTTAAAAGCGGCAGGACGATAGCCCACAATGCTGTACAGAAGCAATGAGAAATATAATCCTGTGCCACCACCATCAGGAGCTGCACACGTGGGCATAGCAATGGGGAACCTATGTGCCACACACTATTCATTCTGTCAAGGTGTCTGCATGCCCCAGTCAGACTGCGGTTTTTTATAAATAGTCACAGGCAGGTACAACTCCGCAATGGGAATTCCGTGTGCACCCACAGCATGGGTGGCTCCCTGGAACCCACCCGCTGTGTATCCCATTGCAGTGCCCTGGACAGCAGAGCTAACGTCAGATTAAATGCAGGTGGGCTTCGGCCCAAACTGCATGCCCCAGTCAGGCTTGAGTTTTTTATAAGTATACACAGGCACGTACATCTCCCTAATGGGAAGTCCATGTGGACCGACAGCATGGGTGGGTCCCAGGAAGCCACTGGCGGTACATAAATATATCCCATTGCAGTGCTCAGCACAGCTGATGTAACGTCAGCTTTAATGCAGGTGGGCAAAAAATTAATTGGATTACACTGTAGGCGAGGGCCCAAAAAAATTGGTGTACCAGCAGTACTAATGTACCTCAGAAAAATTGCCCATGCCCAACCAAGAGGGCAGGTGAAACCCATTAATCGCTTTGGTTAATGTAGCTTAATTGGTAACTAGGCCTGGAGGCAACCCAGTTAAAATAAAAATTGGTTCAGGTGCAAGTTTCAACGCTTTAATGAGCATTGAAACGTATAAAAATTGTTTACAAAAATTATATGACTGAGCCTTGTGGGCCTAAGAAAAATTGCCCGTTCGGCGTGATTACGTGAGGTTTCAGGAGGAGGAGCAGGAGGAGGAGGATGAATAGAATACATAGATTGATGAAGCAAAAAGGTCCCCGTTTTTGATGGTGATAGAGAACGATGCTTCCATCCGCGGGTGCAGCCTACGTATGGCTTAGGTATCGCTGCTGTCCGCTGGTGGAGAAGAGAAGTCTGGGGAAATCCAGGCTTTGTTCATCTTGATGAGTGTAAGCCTGTCGGCACTGTCGGTTGACAGGCGGGTACGCTTATCCGTGATGATTCCCCCAGCCGCACTAAACACCCTCTCTGACAAGACGCTAGCCGCAGGACAAGCAAGCACCTCCAGGGCATACAGCGCGAGTTCAGGCCATGTGTCCAGCTTCGACACCCAGTAGTTGTAGGGGGCAGAGGCGTCACCGAGGACGGTCGTGCGATCGGCTACGTACTCCCTCACCATCCATTTACAGTGCTCCCGCCAACTCAGCCTTGACTGGGGAGCGGTGACACAGTCTTGCTGGGGAGCCATAAAGCTGGCAAAGGCCTTGGAGAATGTTCCCCTGCCTGCGCTGTACATGCTGCCTGATCTCTGTGCCTCCCCTGCTACCTGGCCCTCGGAACTGCACCTTCTGCCACTAGCACTGTCGGATGGGAATGTTACCATCAGTTTGTCCGCCAGGGTCCTGTGGTATAGCATCACTCTCGAACCCCTTTCCTCTTCGAGTATGAGAGTGGAAAGGTTTTCCTTATACCGTGGGTCGAGCAGTGTGTACACCCAGTAATCCGTAGTGGCCAGAATGCGTGTAACGCGAGGGTCTCGAGAAAGGCATCCTAACATTAAGTCAGCCATGTGTGCCAGGGTACCTGTACGCAACACATGGCTGTCCTCACTAGGAAGATCACTTTCAGGATCCTCCTCCTCCTCCTCCTCAGGCCATACACGCTGAAAGGATGACAGGCAAGCAGCATGGGTACCCTCAGCAGTGGGCCAAGCTGTCTCTTCCCCCTCCTCCTCATGCTCCTCCCCCTCCTCCTCAACGCGCTGAGATATAGACATGAGGGTGCTCAGACTATCCAGCGACATACTATCTTCCCACGCCTCCGTTTCCAAGTGCAAAGCGTCTGCTTTTATGCTTTGCAGGGAAGTTCTCAAGAGGCATAGCAGAGGAATGGTGACGCTAATGATTGCAGCATCCCCGCTCACCATCTGGGTAGACTCCTCAAAGTTTCCAAGGACCTGGCAGATGGCTGCCAACCAGACCCACTCTTCTGTAAAGAATTGAGGAGGCTGACTCCCACTACGCCGCCCATGTTGGAGTTGGTATTCCACTATAGCTCTACGCTGCTCATAGAGTCTGGCCAACATGTGGAGCGTAGAGTTCCACCGTGTGGGCACGTCGCACAGCAGTCGGTGCACTGGCAGATTAAACCGATGTTGCAGGGTCCGCAGGGTGGCAGCGTCCGTCTTGGACTTGCGGAAATGTGCGCTGACCCAGCGCACCTTTCCGAGCATGTATGACAAGTGTGGGTAGCTTTTCAGAAAGCGCTGAACCACCAAATTAAAGACATGGGCCAGGCATGGCACGTGCGTGAGGCTGCCGAGCTGCAGAGCCGCCACCAGGTTACGGCCATTGTCACACACGACCATGCCCGGTTGGAGGCTCAGCGGCGAATGGCAGCGGTCGGTCTGCTCTGTCAGACCCTGCAGCAGTTCGTGGGCCGTGTGCCTCTTCTCTCCTAAGCTGAGTAGTTTTAGCACGGCCTGCTGACGCTTGCCCACCGCTGTGCTGCCACGCCGCGCGACACCGACTGCTGGCGACGTGCTGCTGCTGCTGACACATCTTGATTGCAAGACAGAGGTTGCGTTGGAGGAGGAGGGTGGTTTAGTGGAGGAAGCATACACCATCGCAGATACCAGCACCGAGCTGGGGCCCGCAATTCTGGGGGTGGGTAGGACGTGAGCGGTCCCAGGCTCTGACTCTGTCCCAGCCTCCACTAAATTCACCCAATGTGCCGTCAGGGAGATATAGTGGCCCTGCCCACCTGTGCTTGTCCACGTGTCCGTTGTTAAGTGGACCTTGGCAGTAACCGCGTTGGTGAGGGCGCGTACAATGTTGCGGGAGACGTGGTCGTGCAGGGCTGGGACGGCACATTGGGAAAAGTAGTGGCGACTGGGAACCGAGTTGCGCGGGGCTGCCGTCGCCATCATGCTTTTGAAAGCCTCCGTTTCCACAAGCCTATACGGCAGCATCTCCAGGCTGATCAATTTGGCTATGTGCACGTTTAACGCTTGAGTGTGCGGGTGCGTGGCAGCGTTCTTGCGCTTGCGCTCAAACAGTTGCGCTAGCGACATCTGGACGCTGCGCTGAGAGACATTGCTGGATGGGGCCGAGGACAGCGGAGGTGAGGGTGTGGGTGCAGGCCGGTAGGCACTCGTGCCTGTGTCCTCATAGGGGGGTTGGATCTCAGTGGCAGGTTGGGGCACAGGGGGAGAGGCAGTGGTGCAAACCGGAGGCGGTGAACGGCCTTCGTCCCACCTTGTGGGGTGCTTGGCCATATGCCTGCGCATGCTGTTTGTGGTTGCTCCCCAGCTGATGTTGGCGCGACAAAGGTTGCACACCACTGTTCGTCGGTCATCAGGCGTCCCTGTGAAAAACTGCCACACCTTAGAGCACCTTGGCCTCTGCAGGGTGGCATGGCGCGAGTGGGCACTTTGGGAAACAGTTGGTGGATTATTCGGTCTGGCCCTGCCTCTACCCCTGGCCAGCGCACTGGCTCGGCCTGTGCCCACACCCTGACTTGGGCCTCCGCGTCCTCGTCCGCATCCACGTCCTCTAGGCTTAACCCTACCCCTCAGCATGCTGTATTACCAGTAGTGCAGAAACAGAACGCTGTAATTAAATGTGCCGCTTATTGGCCTGTGGTTGGAGGCTGACTTCGCTTCCGGAATGCACAGCAGAGCCAGGAAAGAATTTTGCGCAAGCCTGCTGTAACACTTAGCTGGCTGCGTATGAATTAGGACAACTACCCCCAGCAGAGACGCAGTACACTGAGGACGGTCAAAGGCAGCCCAAATAGATTTTTTTTCCTAAATGTTTTTGGAAAGGCCCACTGCCTATATACACTAAATATGTCTTCTGTTCCTGCCTCACCACTACTGGCCCTGGACTATGTAAAATTACTGCAGACTGTTTCACTGTGGACAGGAATACAGCGGTGATGTAACAGGCAACACAGAGCCAGGAAAGAATTTTGCGCATGCCTGCTGTAACACTTAGCTGGCTACGTATGAATTAGGACAACTACCCCCAGCAGAGATCCAGTACACTGAGGACGGTCACAGGCAGCCCAAATAGATTTTTTTTCCCAAATGTTTTTGGAAAGGCCCACTGCCTATATACACTAAATATGTCTTCTGTCCCTGCCTCACCACTACTGGCCCTGGACTATGTAAAATTACTGCAGGACGCAATGCTCTGCACGGCCAATATACAAAAAAAAAAAGTGCAACACTGCAAAAAGCAGCCTCCACACTACTGCACACGGTTAGATGTGGCCCTAAGAAGGACCGTTGGGGTTCTTGAAGCCTAAAATAACTCCTAACACTCTCCCTATAGCAACTCCAGCAAGACAGCACTTTCCCTGAACTATGTCAGAATGCATCTGTGGCGAGCCGCGGGAGGGGCCGATTTATATACTCGGGTGACACCTGATCTCACCAGCCACTCACTGCAGGGGGGTGGTATAGGGCTTGAGCGTCACAGGGGGGAGTTGTAATGCCTTCCCTGTCTTTCTATTGGCCAGAAAAGTGCGCTAACGTCTCAGAGATGAAAGTGAAAGTAACTCGAACATCGCGTGGTGCTCGTTTCGAATAATGAGCATCTCAAACACGCTAATACTCGAACGAGCATCAAGCTCGGACTAGTACGTTCGCTCATCTCTAGTCCCAACTCAATTATAGCGCAAAAGAATTAGCGTCCAAATTTTACGTGCGGAATCCAATTCTCTCACTTCCTGATGTCATAGAAACGTGAAATTTAGCACGAGCATTGATTTTTATCATAAATAGGAAAAGCTAACGGGTCCCAACTGGATAATTCAATTCTAGCGAAAAAGAATTAGCGTCCAAATTTTACGTACAGAATCTAATTCTCTCACTTCCCAATGTCATAGAAATTTGAAATTTGGCACGGGCATTGATTATGTCATAAATAGGAAAAGTTAATGGGTCCCAACTCGATTATTCAATTCTAAGTGCAAAAGAATTAGCGTCCAAATTTTGAGTACAGAATCTGATTCTCTCACTTGAAATTTGGCATGAGCATTGATTATGTCATAAATAGGAAAAGTTAATGGGTCCCAACTCAATTATTCAATTCTAAGCGCAAAAGAATTATCGTCCAAATTTTACAAACAGAATCTTATTCTCTCACTTCCTGATGTCATAGAAAAATGAAATTTAGCATGAGCATTGATTATGTCATTAATAGGAAAAGCTAATGGGTCCAAACTCGATTATTCAATTCTAGCAAAAAAAAAAAATTTGCGTCCAAATTTTACGTACGGAATCTAATTCTCTTACTTCCCAATGTCATAGAAACTTGAAATTTGGCACGGGCATTGATTATGTCATAAATAGGAAAAGTTAATGGGTCCCAACTCAATTATTCAATTGTAAGCGTACAAGAATTGGCGTCCAATTTTATGTACGTAATTTAATTCTCTCACTTCCCGATGTCATTTTATATAAAGGAAACGTCACATGGTTACCTCCATGTGGTGTTCCCTGGGTAACACGAAGAACCATGCAAAATGGTGAACATATTTTTTTCCTCGGTATCTCTAAAGTAACCACGACTTCATAAGATTTTCCGTGTGAACACCAGATAAACACTAGTTCCAAATTAACTCGGGCGAAGCTGGGTATATCAGCTAGTAGTTTATAAAAAGACAGCAGAGGGGCAACCTAATAGCTATGTTGCCTTAAACAGGTTTTCACAAGTAATAGTGAGTTCTCCTTCAATGGATGCCTTCAAACAGAGGCTGGACAAACATCTGTCTTGGATGATTCAGTGATTCCTGCATTGAGCAGGGGGTTGGACTAGATGATCCTGGAGGTCCTTTACAACTCTACCATTCAATGATTATAACTATGCATGAATACAGTATATCAGGGGACAATACAGAGTTTTCTCCTATGATCTGTTTATGCCCAGGACTGTAACAATAAGGAGACGGACTCTGCATCTAGAGGAAGGAAGGTATCTACAACAACATAGAAGGGGGTTCTTTACTGTAAGAGCAGTGAGTTTATGGAACTCTCTGCCTGAGGACGTGGTTATGGCAAATTTGATGAAGGATTTTAAGAAGGGCTTGGACACCTTTTTTGAGCATTACAATGTTACATGTTATAGTCACTGATTACTTCAGATAGGTTGATGATCCAAGGATCATTTTGATTGCCGGACTAGGAGTTGGGAAGTATCTTTTTCCCCTAAAAGAAGAAAAATTGGCTTCTACCTCATAAGCTTTTTTGCCTTCCTCTGGATCAACATGGGGGGGGGGGAGTAATAGGTTGAACTGGATGGACATATGTATTTTTTCGCCCTTATATACTATTACAACATATATAAAAAATGTTAAAACTCCACCTTTTCCACTTCACTATGTATAAAAAAGTAATCACATATCTGGTATGGACACATTCATAATTATGCATAGAAAAAAGATTGTATGTTATTTTTTAAAAAGTCATATGGATAACCAAATGATACCAATAAAAAGTAGTTGATGGGAAAAAAATGCTGTGGGTCTTTAAATGCAATGACAGAAAAACAATACATCTTTTTAAAAAAAGCGTGGAAAAGTAGCAACATATTAAACATTTTTTTTTTTGCATGATTAGGCCCAATTTTGGTATAAAGGTTTCCAATTCCATCTGACCCAGGGGCGTAACTATAGAAGATGCAGGGGATGCGATTGCTCCTGGGCGCAGGAACCTTAAGAGGCCCATAAGGCCTCTCTTCTTTATATAGGGAGTCCAGTATTATAAATAAAGCATTATATTTGGGGGCCCTGTTACAGATTTTGCATGGCAGCCCAGAAGCTTCACGTTATGCCTCTGATCTGAACTATTAGTTCAGCGCTATGAAATGTGAAGAAATTCCACCCTCCATACCCCTTTTCACTATTAGGGTGGGTTCACACAAGCGTACGCACGCACAAAAACACGCTTATATTTACAACAATGCCTTCCCTATGGTGCGTGCACATGTCCATGTTTTACAGGTGCGTGCCTGCAAAGATAGAACATGCGTGCACCATAGGGAATGCACACATTGTCTTCAATGGAGCCGCAGCTGCTGCCGGCGGCTCCATTGGAAACAATGGTCTGCTGGCTCCCTGCATTCTTTTTCAGGGAAGGGCTTTACATATAAGCCCTTCCCTGAAAAAGAAAGATTTTAGTGTAAAAAAAATTAAAAATTGCAGGCATTTTCTTCAATGGAACCGCTGCTGCTGCCGGCGGCTCCATTGAAGACAATGGTCTGCTGGCACACCTGAATCGTTTTTCAGGGAGAAGCTTGACATATAGGCTCTTCCCTGAAAAAGAAAAATTTTGGTGTTAAAAAAAAAAAAATGCGGCCATTCACTTCAATGGAGCCGCTGCTGCTGCTGGCGGCTCCATTGAAGACAATGGTCTGCTGGCACACCTGAATTGTTTTTCAGGGAAGAGCTTTACATATAAGCTCTTCCCTGAAAATCAAGTAAAAGTGATTTAAAAAAACAAATAAAAAATAGATACTCACCTCCCTTCAGCTGTCGGGGCTCAGCCGTGTCTTCTCCTGCTGTCCCCTGCACTGTGGTGCTGATCTATCAGCAGGCGGGGATTTAAAATCCCCGCCTGCTGAAAGAGCTAAATGTGATTGGCTGAGGTGCTCAGCCAATCACAGGCAGCTCTCCCCGAATGAATAACAGCTGAGAGCTGCCTGTGATTGGCTGAGCACCTCAGCCAATCACATTCAGCTCTTTCAGCAGGTGGGGATTTTAAATCCCTGGCTGCTGATAGATCAGCACCACAGTGCAGGGGACAGCAGGAGAAGACGCGGCTGTGCCCTAGCAGCTGAAGGGAGGTATCTATTTTTTCATTTTTTTAAACACTTTTACCTGATTTTCAGGGAAGGGCTTATATTCAAAGCCCTTCCCTGAAATCATTTGGTGGCAGCAGAATTCTCTACCACAGCTGACATGTGTGACAGATGCAGTAGAGGGGGACACAGCAGCGGCAGACAGGTGAATAATTTTTTTTTTACACTATTTTTAATTGCTTTTCAGGGAAGGGCTTATGAAGCCCTTCTCTGAAAAGCCATTGACAGCTGCTGGGGCTCAGCGCTGACTTCTGCCGCTGTCCCCAGCTTATGAAGCCCTTTCCTGCAAAGCCACTGACAGCTGCCAGGGCTCAGCGGGGACTTCTGCCGCTGTCCCCAACTCTGTAGCGCTGCTAACCTATCAGCAGCTGGGGCTTTAAAAATCCCCGCCTGCTGGTAGCTCTGATTGTGGTTGGCTGAAGCACTTCAGCTAATCACAACTAGAGTTATCAGCAGGCGGGGACAGCGATAGAAGTCAACGCTGAGCCCCAGCAGGTGAGTATTTTTTTTTTTTTACTATTTTTTTTACTATTTTAAAAGGCTTTTCAGGGAAGGATGTTTAGAAAAAAAGATTTTCATCCCACCTTACACGGCTTCTAGCTCCTGGTTCCATGCAGCAGGTGCGTCTCCAAGTGCTTGTACAGCCTTGCGGTCACTTTGGCTTTTTTCACAAGTAAATTCCATAGAAGGGGAGGCACTGGTGTGAGAAACTTGCTGCTCTCAAGTGATCAAGGCTCTTGACAGAGTTGAAACCGGTCCTTCCTTTTCTGTGAATATGCCCAATTTTTAAACAATAAAGCAGCAAGTTTCTCACACCAGTGCCTCCCCTCCTATGGAATTTTCAAGGAAGGGCTTATGAAGCCCTTCCCTGCAAAGCCACTGACAGCTGCCAGGGCTCAGCGGGGACTCCTGTCGCTGTCCCTGGCTCTGTAGCGCTGCTGAGCTATCAGCAGCTGGGGTTTAAAAAAAAACCCGCCTGCTGGTAGCTCTGATTGTGATTGGCTGAAGCACTTCAGCCAACCACAATCAGAGCTACCAGCAGGCGGGGATTTTAAATCCCCGGCTGCTGATAGCTCAGAACTACAGAGCCAAAGACAGGGCCAGAAGTTGCGGCTGAGCACCGGCAGCTGAAGGGAGGTGAGTATTGTTTTTTTTAAATTTTTTGCACTATTTTAAATGGCTGAAAAGCCATAGACAGGATGCCGGCAGCAGGATCCTCTATCGCAGCTGTCATGTGTGACAGCTGCGGTGGAGAATTGAAGAATTCCCTTTGCTGCATCTGCTACAGATGTGGCAGATGTAGCAGCAGGGAATTCTTTTAACTAGCGGGGGTGAAGGAGACATCTGCCGCATGCGGCAGATGTGTTCTTCATGCCCGCGGGGGTCACAGCAGTGGCGGAGGGGTAAGTTTAAAAAAATTTTTTTTTTGTTTTGCACCAAAATGTTTCTTTTTCATGGAAGGGCTTATATGTAAAGCCCTTCCCTGAAAAAGAATGCAGGGGGCTGGCAGAGCATTGTTTTTAATGGAGCCAGCCGGCAGCAGCCACGGCTCCATTGACAACAAGCACGCAGCTGTGTTCATGCGTGTTTTTGCTCGTACCTAGGTGCGGATGTATGTACGCACCTAAGTATGCACCAAAACACGCTCGTGTGAACCCACCCTTAGACTGTAGGCTAGTCTTGGTCTCCTTTGTCTCCAGACATAACCCATGAAAGCCAAGCAAAGGGTTAAAGAAACTCACAGGAAGGTGAATGGCAAGCATATGGATTTTATAGAGGTTTTATGGGAAGTACGTAGGATTTCAAGATGTTTTTCCTACCAAATAATGATATAAAGGGTAAATTGTATGAATGAAGTGGGTTCTCTTTACCTTAGCAATAAGGGGCAGGAAGTTAGCTACATATAAGTCTTCTGCTTTTTTGGTGAGCTTAATACCCCAAAAAATCAATTGCGGTTTCTGACCAAGAGAAGGGGGAGTTGGCTAACAAGACTCTACAGCGAGTCAAATGTATGGAAACGCTTAGAACCGTAGATTTTGCAAAATTAATTTTTAAAGTTGGAAAGACTACCAGATTTTTCCAAAAGAAATGTGAGTCTATGTAAGCTTTTCTCTGGATTAGTTATCAGGAAAGTAATGTCATCCACAAAGGCATCTGGGGATAGTTTCTTCCTTCCAATCCTCAGTCCCCAAACGTCAGGGTCTAACCTAACCTTCTAAATAAGGGGTTCCAGAGCAAGGATAAAGAGAGTGGAGGAGAGTGGACATCCCTGGTGCTACCATTTTTAAAATCAAATGGGGGGGGGGGGGGGGACAGGGAGTTATTGATTTTAAGCCTAGCATAGGGCTTAGCATACAATGAGAAGATGCAGACAAACCAAGGGGGAATGTTAAAGTGTAAAAGAACTGTTTTCATATAAAGCCAATGCACCCTGTCAAAAGCTTTTTTGGCATCTGTGCCAACTAATGCTAATGCGTTTGGGCATATCGTGCTGCGTGCAGTAGCCAAAAACAATTATCCCTACCCTCCCCTTTGCAAAACGCACTTGCTCACAATTTATCAGGTGGGGGATATGTTCTTCTAGTCTTTTAGCAAGCAGTTTGGCCCATAGCTTCACGTCAAAATTGACAAGGGAAATGGGTCTATAACGTCCACACATCTCCAGATCTTTGTTCTCTTTCTGATATGTGCTTCTTGAGACTGTTTTGGGAGGGGATTATCCTGCAATAGAAAGTTAACCCCTTAGTGACGGCCCTATAGTGATTTTACGTCCTGCAGATGCAGGATGAGTATGAAGGGCGATTGCCGGGCGACTTCCCTTCATACATCCTGTGTGTCAGCTGTTTCTTACAGCTGACACACGGTGGCAACAGCTGAGATGAGCCGTGCGACTCATCAGGGCTGTTAACCGTTTAAATGCCACTGTCAATTCTGACATGACAGAATGCCTATCAAGCCATGGCTTGATAGAATGTCTGTCAGATCGCAGTATGATGTAATGCTATGGCATTACATCATACTGCAGGAGTGATCAAAGCATTGCAAGCTGTGGTCCCCTAGGGGGACTAAAAAAAGTAAAAACAAGATCAATAAAGTTTTACTAATCGCAAAAACAAAAAAAGTAATAAAACTTTAAATCACCCCCGTTTTGTCATATTTATAAAAAGGTTCTAAATCATTAAACAAAAATACATATTTGGTATTGCTGCGTTCATAAAAGTTCGATCTATCAAAATAACACATTATTTACCTCAAAACGATGAACGTCGTCACAGAACAAAATAAAATACGCCAGAAATGCACTTTTTTGGTCACCCTGTCTCCAAGAAAAAATGCAATAAAGAGCGATCAAAAAGTCGTATGTATTCCGAACTGGTACCAACACAAATTACAGGACGTCTCACAAAAATGAGATATTGCACAACTATGTTGATCGAAAAACAAAAAAGCTATTGCACGCAGAAGATGGCGGCAGAAAATAATTGTACTGACCCGTAGAACAAAGTTATTATGTTATTTTTGTTGCAGTTTGAGCGCCTTAGAAACAGGACTTGTAGTGGATATCTGCCATATCTATATTTTCGGGACAATGGACATACATTTCATGTGAACAGGAGACCTGTTTTTATAGATGTATACCAATGCCAGTATTACTCCATTTTGTTTGCCCTTCTACAGATATAGATATACTCTCTGTGTATCCAATATATTTACTTCCTTATATGTAAAAAATGGTGAAACTTTCCAAATCTCTAAACTCCTACAGATGCAAGCAGAAGCTAGCAGTCAGCAAGAACACTCTATTTCCCGATTCTTAGTAACTTTAGCAGGGGTAAAATCAGACATAAATAACCGCAGTCTGAAGCAGTACTGCTTCTAGCTACCGCAATAATAACCCAAGCAGTTTTACTGGAAACTTATGCAAATAACATGGGAGATTTATGCAATTATTAGTTCAAGCTGTAATCTCCAATCATATTGGAGGAACCACACATGGGTCCAAGACAACCCCCTCTCTGGACTGCTACCACATGATGGCCAATAACAGATGACCGGAGGATGGAAGAATTTCAAGATGCTTATCCAATAATTAAACAATACCTTGTATCTATGTAATCTTTGACCTGCCCAGATGGGCAGATATGTTAAACTCTTTAAAAGAGGCTGCGGGCCCGGGGGCGTGGCCTGGAGCGAGACCGAGACGGCAGCACCTGAGTAATCTCCGCTCGGTAGCGGCTCTCAGCAACGATCTAAGCAAGCGGAGGGCTTACAAAAACTCACCCTCGGCTAGGTAATACCTGCAGGAGCATGGCGGCAACCCGAAGGAGGACTTCTAAAGCGGTCCCGACGCGGCTAGAGGAGTTTTTCGGTCCGAGCGGCTCCCTCTCCAAAATGGCGGCGGAAGATGTGCCTGCATCCACAGCCGGAGCTCCGGTAAGAGACCTCCGCACATCCCCAGCCCCGTTACCAACTAGCAGAGAAGGGGAGGACAGGGAGCAGGAGGGGATAGCGGAGTCAGGGGCTGAAGAGAAAGGGACAGCTGGAGAATATTTAAAGAAGAAGGGGTCCCCTACAGGCCGCACGGCCAAAAACAAAATGGCGCCGGCGGCGCTGCAGGGAGAGCACTCCACATCCAGCAGCCCTGCCAAACAGAGACAAAGGCTGACAGACACTGCAGAAAATGTGCCCCCTGTAATAAATCCTCCACATTTAACAAATGAAGGTGACATAGACAACCTGACAGCAACAGACAGGCCGGCCTCAGAATGCTATATTAAAGAGGCAATATTAGCCCTGAGGAACACAATACAAGCCGACCTGAAAGGACTCTCACAATATGTCGACAAGTCGGTTTCAGAAATCACCAACAGAATGAACAACACTGACAAAAAGATGGAGGAGCTTGTGAAATCGCACAACGAGCTCATAGACGCACATTATGACTTGGAGGGGGTCGTTACCAAATTGCAGAGCAAGTTAACTGACTTAGAGGACAGGAACAGACGGAATAACGTCAAGATCCGTGGCGTTCCTGAAAAAATTTCCAACTCTGAGATTCCTGAGTATGTCACCCGTCTGATACAGAAAGTTCTCCCGAACATTTCGGAACACGAGCTCAAGATAGATAGAGCTCACAGGCTCCCGCTTCCGAAATTTCTGAAAGAAAACACTCCCAGGGACATCATAGTGAGAATCCATCACTACAGTACAAAAGAGGCCCTCATGAACGCAGCGAGAAGAATGAAGTCCCTGCCAAGCCCCTACAACGATGTCCGCCTGTTTATCGACCTCTCCCAAGCCACCATGGAAGCGAGGAGAAGCTTCGCGTGTGTGACTCACGCTCTGAGAGATGCTAATATCCCATACAGGTGGGGTTTCCCCACGAAAATCATCGCTACTAGAGATAACACGCCGCATGTTTTCCAGGACCTTGCTTCAGCTAAAAGCACCTTGAACTCGTGGGGTCTGAAGACAAAAGATCTCTCCTCTTTCCGCAACGCGGGTCCTCCTGGTGGAGGCCGTGAAAGAATTCCTTAAAGCTATCGCTAGCAGGTTCGATGCCTTTCCCTTTACACTCAACAAGTCCTCCCGCGTTACGGACTTACAGACTTGAGGGTCGTGCCAATTACTCCTGAGAACTTTTACTCTCCCCCCAAATGATGCTGCAAGCATTGACTTGCTTTTTTTACTTTATGTCTTTATGCTGTTCTCTTCATGACCACAGCACAACTTTGACACAGGTTCTATTTTCTAGTATACGCATGTTTCTTGGTGTAACACCATTTTGTTCCCTATACAGTTTTGTTCTACCAGGCATCGCTCACCGCCCAAGGTCCCTGTCTCTTAGCTCCAAAGTGCAATTCCCAGTAGCATGGCTCTGAAAATCTGGTCGCTGAATGTCAACGGGGTCAATCTGCCACAGAAAAGAAGCTCAGTGTGGAAGGAAGTCCTTCGAGATAACATCGACATAGTATGTATACAAGAAACACACCTACTAGACGCAGACACACATCGTATGGTCCATAGAAAATACCCACACACTATATTTGCATGCGCCCCCAAGAAGCAGGCCGGGGTAATGATAGCGTTTAGAGATTCCACGTCATTTATCCCTGAAAAACAACTTTGTGACCCGGGGGGCCGATATATAGTCCTGGTGGGAGATCTGAGGGGTACTCCGGTCACTTTAATAAATGCTTATGTCCCAAACAAAAAGCAACTGAGTTTCCTGAACAGGCTTATGAAAAAGGCGCGCAAAATAGCAAAAGGCCCACTGATCCTCTGCGGCGATTTTAATTTACCTCCAGAGAGATCCATGGATTCCACCCAACAAATAACTAGATCAGGAGCGAGCCTAAACAAGTGGCTAAGGAATAACGCAATGTTCGACACCTTCCGCTGCCTTAATGCCGCGGCAAAGGAATACACATTCTACTCCCCTCGACACAGGACATTTTCGCGCATCGATCTATGTCTGGTCGACAAACAACTTTGGTGAAAGCCGAAGTCGGCACGGCCACGTGGTCGGACCACGCCCCAATAGTGACGTCGGTGGCCTGGGGTGGCCTCCGACAGACAGCTAGATTATGGAAAAACAACACCTATCTAATGCAAATCCCAGAATATAAAAAAGAAATCCAGAACAGCATAGAGGAGTTTTTCGCCTTGAATGACTCCCCAGATGTGGACCCTGGTGTCCTATGGAACGCCCACAAGGCGTTCATAAGGGGGGTTCTTATTAAGCTAGGGGCCAGATACAAAAAAATAAAGTTAAATAGGACTATTTCTTTGGTGTCGGACATACAGCGTTTAGAGAGCGAGATGCAACACAAACCCAATTCGACTATCCATAATAATTTACTTAAAGCTAGACTTGAACTACGGAAGACACTGCAAAGCGACTTCGATAAAGAAGTCATGGCCCACAGAGCCAACATATACTCCTCACTGAACAAGCCATCGAAGTGGATGGCCAATCTAGTAAAAAAAAAGACAATCAGGATGTCTGTCCCTTTTGTGTGGAGCTCCAAAAAAAAGGAATATAAAATAACCCACCCAAAACAAATAGTGGATAAATTTCGTACATACTATAGCGGCCTATACAATTTAAAAGATGACCCTACCCTGGAACAACCAAACAGCGCCATGATAGAAAAGTTCCTAAACAAACTTAATCTTCCACGTATCGATGAGGCACAGGCGGTACAACTAGACAGCGTGATATCCATACCAGAAGTCACCGCCACAATCCTAAAAATGAAAAATCAGAAAGCCCCCGGCCCTGACGGGTTCTCCTCTGAATATTTTAAATACTTTTCGGGTCTTCTCTCCCCATACTTAGCAAAGTACTTTAATGTCACTATGTCACGGGGCTCGTTCCCGGAGGAGGCCCTACAGGCTACTATAGTGGTCCTGCCCAAGGAGGGTAAAACTCCAGATGATCCTTCAAATTTCCGCCCAATTTCATTGCTAAATTCGGACACAAAAATATATTCTAAAATCCTTGCAACGAGACTTCTTACGATCCTACCAGGAATAATACATTCCGACCAGGTGGGATTTGTGAAGGGGAGGCAGGCCCCGGATGGCACTCGCAGAGTGATAAATCTCCTACATTTCTTAAAAACATCTCACACTCCAGCGGTCATATTAACTCTGGATGCCGAAAAGGCTTTTGACCGCGTCCACTGGGACTATGCATTCCAAACACTGGCCAAATTTGGTCTGGGTGAGGGGATGCGAAGTGCCATCCGGGCTCTGTATTCTGCCCCAACCGCTAGAACGCTGGTGGACGGCATGCTCTCTGAGCCGTTTAAAATAACAAATGGTACGAGGCAGGGCTGCCCCCTTTCCCCCATCCTGTATGTCCTTGCGGTGGAACCTTTGGCCGAGGCAATCAGGATGGCCCCCGAGATTAAAGGAGTTCCCCTAAACCGTCGCCAGCATAAGCTTGGATTGTTCGCGGACGATGTCGTTCTCACCTTGACCCACCCTTTGAGTTCCCTGAGGGCTGCCCAGCAAATTTTGCAAACCTTTAGCAGAGTCTCACACTACAAATTAAATACGAATAAATCAATGATCCTGGGAATTAATGTCACAAAGAACCTTAAAGAAGCGATTAGAAATGAATTCCCGTATGTTTGGAGAGAGAATGACCTACCTTACCTGGGCATCCACTTAACCCCTAACACAGATGACCTGGAGAAAATTAACTTCCCCCCGCTATTGGACTCCACACGAAGGGAGATAGATCGACTGGCTGGACTAAATCTCTCATGGTATGGTAGAATCATGTCATATAAAATGAAGCTTCTACCTAAGATTTTGTATGTCTTTAGAGTCTTACCGATAGACGTGTCAAAACCCACACTAGCCAAGCTCCAGAGCCAATTATCGGGGTTCGTCTGGGGGGGGGGCAGGAAGCCACGCCTCGCACTGTCCGTTTTGGCTATGCGACGCTCTAACGGGGGTGCGGACATTCCCAACATAGCACAATATCACAGAGCCTCTCTCCTAAGCCAGGCTAGATATCTGATCCCTCGGGAGGACAAGTTAGGCTGGGCGGGGATGGAGAGGGGTCTCGCCAAGTTGTCCTCGGGAGGTCCACTGTTGCTTGCAGCTTCCCTAGAAGCCATGTCAAACTCCTTAGCCGGGAAATCAGCCATAAACATAGTCACAAGACCCCTGCCCCCGACCACGATGGCCTCGGTGGGGGCCTGGAGGGACCTAACAAAAAAGTTGGCGCGGCGCGGCACTCTGGCCCTCCCTGCCATCCCTCTCGAAATCTTGAGTTTATTTATCCCAAATCTCGACTTAAGAGATTGGGTGGGGAGGGGGGTGCGGATGGTGTCGGACCTGCTGTTGGGGGACTCCATAAAAAACTTCGAGGATCTGTGCTCCCTATATGGCCTACAGAGATCAGATCTCTTTAAATATTCTAGAATCAAACATTTCCTGTCCTATTCCAAAATACATACATTAAAGATTCCATTGGCCATTGAGAATAGGCTCTCTTCAACTCCTACATTGGAGAAGTCTGAAACCAGACATTTTTACGACACATTGACAGACAATGACAATCTCACTAAGAGATCCCAGATGCTTAACTGGGAGAGGGAGTTGGAGACATCTATCCCATTGGAATCCTGGCAAAGTGCCTTCAGATTGGCCCTGAAGGCAACCAAGGGGCTGGGGATCCTGGAGGTCCAGGTAAAGATCAACACGAGATGGTATTACTCTCCTGCATTGTTGCGTAATAGACTTCGGAGAGGCGATGGCTTGTGCTGGAGGGGTTGCGGCCATACTGGAACCCTCTCCCATATTTTTTACTCGTGCCCTAAGCTGCTCAATTACTGGCGAGAAATATTAGGTCACCTTGACAGAATCCTACAAACCCGGGTGCCAAGAGCGGCAGAAAATATCCTACTACTGGTGGGTCTGATGGACGCCCCCCCTCCGGCTAGATATCTGATAGGGCACGCTTTAATGACCGCAAAAACTATCATTGCGCAACACTGGAGAGGCCCGGACCCTCCCCACTTCATCGAATTTAGGGAACGGATGGCGGAGCAAAAAGTATTCGAAAGATGGTTGGCATTCAGAGAAAACACGCTGGGCAGGCACGAGGAGATGTGGAGCATGTGGAGGGATCCGACATAAAGGCGGCTCATAAAAATACCCAACGATGCCTTTCTGTTTTTTTCCCTTGTTTTCTTCCCCCTCTTCTCTTCCTTATTTTTCCTTCCTTACTCAGCATTTTGTTGTTCGGACTGTTAAAACAGGTCAATCAAAAGCTGGCCGCGGCGTGCCGTGCCGGGACCGGAGAAAAGAGGGAAAAAAAAAAAAGAGGTCGCTACAACAAACAAACTGATCGTTATTACTTTAATGTTTATATCTGTATTATCCAAAAGTTGGCAGCCTTCGAAAATTAGGAGACTGGTGTTAATATGCAGATTTTATCTATCAACATGTTCTTTTTTTTTTCCGGATCTTGTATGGTATTCTGCTACATGTTTATATAATACTGATTTGTACCTGAATAAAAACTAATGATTAAAAAAAAAAAAAGAGGCTGCGGGCCCACAAATAATGCAGAATTGAGGAAGCTTATACATGCTGAATAGAGATGAGCGAACGTACTCATTACGAGTACTTACGCACCCGAGCACCGCCATTTTCGAGTACAGCAGTACTCGCGCGTAAAGATTCGGGGGGCGCCGTGGCGGCACGGGGGGTAGCAGTGGGGAGTGGGGGGGGGAGAGGGAGAGAGAGAGGGCTCCCCCCTGTTCCCCGCTGCTCCCCCCCGCACCGCCGCACCTCTCCCAGCCCCCCGGCGCCCCCCGAATCTTTACGCCCGAGTACTGAAGTACTCGAAAATGGCGGTACTCGGGTGCGTAAGTACTCATTACGAGTACGTTCGCTCATCTCTAATGCTGAATCTATGTCAGTGTGAAATCTTCTTATGCGCATAATCAATTCGTAACCAATCAGGAAACGGTGCAAACATTCCTAATTGAGTAGGCCGTGGACGCAAAAGGAAATCCACAACAGACTCACTGAAGATTGTGGAATTTCATTTTTTTTTCCATTTCTCTCTACTTAGAATTTTTTAAAAGTTTTTCAGTACATTATATGGTACCTTAAATAGTACCATTAAAAAATAAACCTCATCCTGCAAAAAGCAAGCCCTCATACAGCTACATTGATGGATAAATAAAGGAGTTACGATTTTTTAAAAGGGGGAGGGGCAAAATGCAAATAAAAGTAAACAAAAAAGTTCAGTTACTAGGGAGTTAAAGAGTTCCCTTTAAATGGGGCACTAGGGTAGCTTTAAAGGATTTGTAATAGATTAATGACAGGCCATCAGGGCTCGGACTTTTTCCTGTAGGGAATAAGGCTAGCAGATTTTCTACTTCAAGATCAGAGACCAGAGATGTGAGTGTGATGGTCTCTCTTTCGTTCAGGCTGGGGAGGTTCAAACTTTTTAGAAGGAAGTCTATCTGACACCTTCTGTTGCTTTTTTTTTTTATTCTGGAGCCTAAGGCAATCAGCAGACCTCTTACAAACGCTTTATGTGCTTCCCAGACCACAGGAATTGCCTGACCCTAAGCAGCATTAAATTGAAAGTATTCATCTATAAGCCTATTAAGGTGAGCCCTGTCCTCTGCTGAATCCAACAGGGAGGCATTAAATCACCACCTCCATTCCTGAGGGGTCAACAGGAGAGGGCGTAGGTCTACATATAGAGGAGCATGATCTGATACTGTAATGGTGTCAATGCAGGATTTAACTAGGGACAATAGGAGACCAGAGGAGATAAACACATAATCCGATCTTTGGAAAGAGAAGCGAATCTGGGAATAGTAGGTGTAGTCCTTAACAGAGTAGGACAAGCAGCGCGAAGCGTCCACAACTCTCAGCTCCAGCAAACACTGGTTAAGTTTTCTCGGCTTCACCTGTGAGTCCTGGGATTTGCCCACTGTCGAATCAAGCAAGGGGCAGAGGGTAACATTTAGGACCCTGCCAAGGAGGATGGAACCTATAGCAAAATGCTTAAGGACATCCAGTTACTTGATCGGCCAAGGCACCTGATTAGTGTGGAACAGGACAGAAACTCCCTTTGAGACTGATTTGAGATGAAAATTATAAAACCCCTGCAAAAACTGTCTTCCATGAAGGGATAAGCACCTACCCCTCTTAAAATGCATTTTCTGTAAAAAAAAAAAAAAAAAAGCAATCTTGGTACCATACCTTTAAGGAGAAGTGCTATATTGTGCCTTTTGAAGGGCAAGTTGAGACCCCTCACATTGAACAAGGTGAGACAAAGAGGTTCCTCCATAAAGTAAAAGCAGGGACAGCAACTGAATTAGTGTCAAATGCACAGAAGAGAGTGGGATCATTAGATATAGACTGGCACCCATAGGTCTTTCGGTAACACCCAATGCACCTTACAGTGAGGATCTGGGAGATGGTAAATAGGGAAGGGGGATGGCAAAAAAGGGAGCAACACACAAAAGGGAGGGAAGGGGAAAAAACAGACAGATCACAGGGAAAAAACAAATGACAAATAAGTACAATATATCTCGTTAACAGATGGAGGTGAGTTCCCAAACGACGAAGTCACCACCAAATTGAAGGGTGAGATAACAGAACTGCTAAAAGCAAAAAACAGTTAACTGTGCTCACAGCCTGATCTGACAGGCACGATCTAGGACCTCTATATCATGAGGAGTAAATTACAAAAATAAATTTTCTGGGGGAGAAAGCATGTAATAACAATTGTAGCATAAGAACAAAATATGAGAACATAACAGGGAGCCCGGAGGTGGCTCTGAGACATCACCCCATGGGATAGGAGGAGGGTCAACTGTGGCACGATCCTTCAGAGCCACCCCTGAACCAGCACAGTTCGTGGAGCATGGAAGGTTTGCCAGGACTCTAATATCCGATAGGACTAAAACTCAACCAGAGTCCTTACTAGGAGCTAGCCAGGGGGTAGCCAACCGAGAATATCCATAAAATCATGTATCACAGCTCAGTGCAGTGTCCTTATTCCTTTTTCCTTATGCCTCTCGGCGATTTAGGATTACCCACTTGATGCCAAGCCTCTGGGGCAACCAGCTTTGGAAAATTAGGCAGCTCTGGGAGTGGGAGGCAGCATGCGGTGACCGGGCTCTGTGCTCCTTCAGGCACCGCTGCATGTCTGCCTGTCCTTTGCTCAGTCGCGGGGTCCCCAGCTGCTCTGCTCCTCTCTCTCTGCCACTTTTCCTCCTTGTAAGCCGCTGTTTGCTGCTGAGAAAGTCCGCTGAAGGTGCTGCGCTGACGGAGCTCCCTGCTCAGGCATCCAGCAGGCTCAGCGGTCAGGCTCTGCCCCAATAACACATGGATTTTGATCCAGATGTCATGCCTTCCTGTTAGGGCTCATTCCCACAAGCATGTTTTCACTGCGTATTATGCACGCAAAGTACACATGAGTAATACGCAGTGAATTCAGTCAATGAAAGTACATTGATTTTCATTGATTCATTCGCATTAGCAGATATGCATTGTGTGTAACACGAGCGTGAAAAAGAACGCAGCATTTCACCGTGCATTTCATGCGTACGTTAAAAAAAAAAAAAAGAAACAAGTCACACTGCACATGACAGTGTGCGTGAGATATGCTGTCATACATAGTGCACAACTGTTGTCATACGTGGTGATAAGAGGGTTACCCCCGGCTACCACGAATACGACCTAAGGAAGGAGAAGCAAGGCAACTGGGAGAGTCCTCTACTCAATACCTCTCTTCTCACTTAACTTGTCCACCACAGTCTGCAATCACCCATGGTCCAACTTCAGTCTCTATTCAACAACAGAACAACAAATACCTGTTGAGTTTGTTTTTTTTGCGCAGTAGGCTTTATTACTATTTTTCTTCATATTAAGGGGATTTCACCAAGGTAGACTTTTATCACCTATCCAAGGTAGAGCAATCTTGTGAGTTTTTTTCAGCAAATTTTAATAGTGGCAATGTAAAAGTAAGATTATAAAAAGATAAAAACAATCTTACTATTAGTTCTATGAGTTCTGTACATGGCAAAACACAATGCTTAGACCATGTATGGCGATTTACAGAGCGCTTACAGAACATATTACAGACCTGTAGGTTCTGGTGCTCAACTTACCATCTCTATAGTGCCCCTGTGTGCCACTGTAATGTTGCCTAAAAATAATAGCACTATGGGAGAATACCTCCATCCTATGGGATGCAATAAAACATTCCGGGTATACTATGGCGTACAGATTTCTATGGGCACTATATTACTAGTCCATACAACACATATCTGAACTATGGTCACGTACATGAGGTCTGAAAGAATAAAAGACATACAAAGAGTATGGGACATATCCACAGGTGCACTTACTGTATGCCTTCAGTCTAGACGGACTACAAATGTAGTTATATTTAGTTCACACAGACAATTCAATAGAAATTAGTCTTCTATAATGTGTGCTTAGAAGTTCTTGGATAGAGTACACATGTGGGTGTGTTCCATTTAATAGGCTTAGTAAGGTAATTAAATCTTGTGCATAAAATTGTTTTTGGAAATGATTGAAAGAAAAACAAATCCCCAGAGATAATTTTATGAGATGTTTATTGATCTCCACTAATACAGCGTGAATGCATAAAATGGCCTGTGTCTTGCTGTGGAACCACTGTGTTCCTCTTTGATTTCATGAGCATAACAAGCTTTCTAAAGTATAAAAACATGTAAGTGTGGCACTAATTAGTAAGTCCTTTTCTATTGGAATCAGTCAATTACCGTGTAGCGGAAGCTGTACAAATTGTAATATTTTTCAACTATTTCTGTAAAGATTTCCTGATAAAATTGACTTCTTTGTATAAAAGAAATAAAATAAAGGTATGATTATCCAAACAGTTCAGGTTGGTAACTGTACCTTAGTCTTCCTTTAAAGCAATGCTTCTAAAAGTGATTCTTCTAGGAAGCTACTTCTATAATTCAGGATACAATGGAACATGCCACAATTTTCTTTGGGATCCAATATACATAGACATCTTAGCCTAGTGTGGTGTGGTTTGCTTGATCTGGGTATTCCAGAGTCGTTTTCTGCTGATGACCTTAAAACTCTTACCCGATTTTTAACCCCTTATCCTTATCCTTCTTAAATAAAACACAAACAACTATTTCTTTGGATACTTTTGGCTACAGCAGCCATTTTTCTTACAATTAATATTTAACAAATAATTCTTTTAATGAAAAATCATGGATGACAGGGAAGCTCCCTGGCTGATGCATCGCCAGGTGAGCTTCCCACAGTTTCTCTTCTGCTCTCTCTTGTCTGCAGGGTGCTAGGCCTTGCCCCCTTTTCAGAGCTTACCACCCAGCGACGAGTACCAACAGCTCATGAAATTCCCCCATGCCGGCTCTCCATGCTGGCTGAGTGTGGAGAGGGAGACTCAGCTTGGAGGATCCATTGAGGAGCTGCCCAAATGCTGCTGGGCATGCCTGAGGGGCTACCTGAGGCATTGCATTCCAACTACCTGTTAACGCTGTCATGTTGGCCCTCACCCATGGCCCTAAGGCCTCCGTTACAGCCCTTACTATAAAAACAACTCTACACTCATGTGTATGCATTATGTACCACTACACTCTATGCCTCACACTCACTCATCATCCTCATAGCATCTACAACAAACCTACCTCTCTCATTCAAACACACAAACCTGCACTGTAAGATGTACACTTTTCCATCAATCAACTGCTGAGATTCCCCAATCATGGTTTTATGGCATGGCAAAATCTTAATTTAACGAGTTATAAACTTAAAGGGGTTGTCCCGCGGCAGCAAGTGGGGTTATACACTTCTGTATGGCCATATTAATGCACTTTGTAATATACATCGTGCATTAAATATGAGCCATACAGAAGTTATACACTTACCCCTCCGGTGCTGGCGTCCTTGTCTCCATGGCGCCCACTAACGCTGTCTTCTCCTTCCATTAGACGTGCTTGCACTGTGCAGTCTTCTGCTCTGTTCAATGGGGACGCCCGGCGTGCTCGCGCCGGAGAGCTGGTTTCTTAAGTAAGAAAAGATGATACGGACGCATAAATATGTGGGAGCACACGCATGCTGATTAATGCTATGTGAATGTATTAGCCATATGTTATACTGCTGAAGTAACATGAAAGCTGTGCTGTGATTGGTTGCTATATATTATACTGCTGAGATAAAATAAAAGCTGTGCTGTAATTGGTTGCTTTAAACAACAGCTTTTACTCCTCAGTGCTGAGTTAAAATGAAAGCTATGCTGTGATTGGTTGCTATGGGCAACAGATTTCAATCCTCAGTTGCTTAATGTATTCCTGTCTGGGGACATATCATTTCCTGAAACACAAATTGTCAACGTTCAGTTTGACTCTTCTAGTGGGAAATAACCAGGAATACTTAATTGAGTACATAGAATCCATTGGTGAAAGCAAATTTAGGGGTTGCTGCATTAAAATTCAAGGAAAGGCAAAAATATGTGAATAAGGTTGCCGCGACAACAAGATTTCTGAATTTTTTTAGCCTAAAACCTTCTCTGGGTCGTGATTATACTGTGTGCAAAATTTTATGTCAATTGGTTGTACAGTTTGTGCGTGAGGCTCCAACAAACAGACATTGACAAATATACAGAAGATTATACCAAGGCACTGACAGAAAAAAATATTGTGCAGTGTGCCATCAGATACTATATAAAGCTGTTATGCTGCCGACAACCCCAACTGTGTAAAATGTAAATAAATGTAAAGAAAAAAAGAATGCAATGATTTGGAAATCTCATCTAACCACATTTTATTCACAATAAAACATAGAACACACATCAGAAGATGAAAGTGAGACATTTTTCTATTTCATAAGAAAAGCCTGCACAGTGGACAGCGATTAACAGAATAGTATTTAACAAGGAGAAATGCAAAGTCCTATATCTAGGCAAGAAAAATGTAAAAAGCAAATACAGAATGGGAGAAATTGGGCTAAGCAGCAGCACATGTGAAAAAGACTTTGGTATACTAATAGATTATAGACTGAACATGAGTCAACAATGTGATGCAGCAGCCAAAAAGACAAACACAATTCTGGGATGCATTAAGCGATGCATAGAGTTTAGATCACATGAGGTAATTATTCCCCCTACTCTTCCTTAGTCAGACCTCATCAGGGAAAAAAAGACATAGATAAACTGGAGCATGTTCAGAGAAGAGTTACCAAGATGGTGAGCAGTCTACATATCATGTCCTATGAAGAATGGTTAAAGGATCTGGAAATGTTTAGCTTGCAAAAAAGAAGGCTGAGAGGAGACTTAATAGCTGTCTACAAATATCTGAAGGGCTGTCACAGTGCAGAGGGATCAGCCCTATTCTCATTTGCACAAGGAAAGATTAGAAGCAATGGAATGAAACTGAAAGAGAAGAGACACAGACTAGATATTAGAAAAAACTTTCTGACAGTGAGGGTGATCAATGAGTGGAACAGGTTACCACGGGAGGTGGTGAATTCTCCTTCAATGGAACTGTTCAAACAAAGGCTGGACAATTATCTGGCATGATTTAGTAAATCCTGCACTGAGCAGGGGGTTGGACCCGATAACCCTGGAGATCCCTTCCAACTCTACTATTCTATTATTCTATGATTCTTTGATGAGTCTATGAGTAAGAAAATAAAAAACTAATTTAGGAATTGATGGCAGCAAAACATCTTACAAAAGTTGGGACAGGGTCATTGTGTAGCATTCCCTTCGCTTTTTTTTTTTTATATAACAGCCTGTAAACATCTAGGAAGTGAAAAGACCAATGCTAGAGTTTTGGGAGAGGAATGTTGTCCTATTTTTGTCTGATGTAGGATTCCAGCTGCTCAACAGTCCTCGGTCTTCTTGACCAAATTTTTCATTTCATTATGCACCAAATGTGAAAGGTCTGGACTGCAGGCAGCCAGTTCATTTCCCGGACTCTTCTTCTGCAAAACCATGCTGTTGTGATGGATGCAGTATGCGGTTTAGCATTATGTTGATAAAATATGTAAGGCTTTCTCTGAAAGAGATTTAGTCTGGATTGGAGTATATGTTGTTCTGAAACCTTTATATACTGCTCAGCATTAATAGTGCCTTTCATTTCAGAGATGCAGGATTTTGAAGTTTACACTGATAACAAGCTGGATTGTTACTCTTCTCTTGAATCCGCAGAACAGAGTGTCCATGATTTCCAAAAAGTATTTCAAATTTTGATTTATCCTACTGCAGAACAGTTTTCTATTTTGTCTCAGTCCATTTTAAATGAGCTTTGGCACTGAGATGGCTGGAGTATCTCCAGTTGGCCTCCTTCTGGAGGGCTAGGTTGGGGACGTGTCATCTCCTGGACCCTTCTGAACCCATTGAAGAACTATTCTTACGAGTTACACCCCCCCACGTCCTCTCCAGGATTTATGGTATCATACTAGGAGGGGCTTACACAGGGCCTCCCGCAATACACCAAGGAGTGGGAGAGGGACTGGTCTCGGGAGCTGCAGGACTCTGTTTGGGAGAGAGCATTCACGTTTGCACACAAATTACCCTTGGCCTGTGTGGCACAAGAGAAAGACTTTAAGCTCCTCTCCAGGTGGTACAGATGCCCAGACTTAATCAAACGTATATTCTCCTCAGTGCCAGGCACCTGTTGGAGGTGTAGGTCCAGACTTGGCACCAAGCTGCATATTTGGTGGGAGTGTCTGCTTACGAGGGTGTGCTCTGTAGCACGGTGGAGGCCTCCCCCCAACTAGCGCTCCTCTGTTATCCCTGGCCCTCTTGTCATGATTAAAAAAAACTCTTTTACGTCATTTACTCAATGCGTCCAGGGCTGTTATCCCATGCCACTGGCGGAGTACTGTTCCACCCTCGATCTTAGAGTTTATCCAGGAGTTAAACCAATTAATGTATATGGAGGAGTTGGTGGAAGAGGGCTTAGATGAGACATGCTTGAATGGATGTACCTGGTCAATATGGAACACATTTTGTGACTCTGCCGAGTTCCATAAAATAACAGGATTTCTTGGAAGGCAGGGAAGTGGGTCCGCTACCTGGACATCCTGCGGTCAGGTTCCGAATCGTCCTACATTGATAGTCACTAGAGGGTTTCTTTCATTTACTGATGGATGTCCTCTTTTTTCTCTTCCACCTTTTTCTTGGTTTAAGAATTTATTATTTCTTCGTTTTTTGTTGTCTTTATTTTCTGTCTAGCAATTCAGGAGTTGTAAAAGCTGATGTGTTACTAGTATAGGGGTCATCCGCATGGGCAGACCTGGCCTTTCACTGATCAATATGCAAGTATAGTTTACCAGGGTAGTAAATAACAGATATATAGCAAGCGCTGGAACTGCCCTGTTTAGTACGATTTTTCTGTTATTTTCTAAATTTTATGTTATTGTCGCAGTCCTGCTGTTAGACAAGGGGTTACCACTGGGGCCACCAGGATACAGTTGGTGCAGGCTGTTCGTCCTGGTTCTTCGAGGGCCCGGGCTGGCGGCTCTGTCCGGGGTTCCCCCACTCTGCTGGTTGGTTGCAGTGGCTGGCAGCGTATCGTGCGTGGGCGCGCCTGTCTGCTGGTCGGTCACGCGGCGATCGGGCTAGTGCGCGTCATGTATCTTCGCCCTGCCCCTCTGGGCGGGGATTCCTGCATATATACCTTCCTGGCTGAGACTCTGGTTGCCAGTGTTTGGTTTTGACTGGTTCTGCCTACACCCGCATTTATTGACCTGACTCCTAGTGTTTTTGACTTTGGCTTTTCCATTGACTCTGCCTCTGCTTTACCCTCCTGTACTCCACACATGTTGTTTGGTTTGACCCTGCCTGTTTCTTGACTACTCTCTGTCTGCTCTATTGTAGCTTCTGTTTCTACTAGACAGTACTCACCTGCTGGTCTCCCTGCCCCTGCTTCTTTAGGGTCCCTGTCACTAGTGCAGCACAGGGACCGTTGGCCAGTTGTCGCCCTGGAGTTTAGCCCAAGGGGGCGAGTAGGTAGGGACATGGGAGAGGGCTGGCTTAGGGATCCCCTATCCATCTGCCCCTGCCAGTCGTAACACCTGCAAAAACAGCGATTTGTTGTGTTCCCTCTTTTATTTGTGCACAAAATTATACAAAATATCTAACAAAAGCTTATTAAGCATAAATGAGATTTGGCCAAACTTGGCTGTGATTAGTCAAAGCGCTCAGCCAATTCCCGGCCAGAAGAACATGAAGACCTGGGGACCTGGACGGCGCTTCTAGGTGATGTACTATTTTTTTTTTCCTTGCAGCTAGGCCTTCCTTTCGGGGTAGTGCTTATATTTCAAGCCCCCCCCCCCCAACAGTGCTGTCACAGTGTTCAGTGATGAGGGGACTCCTCACGGGAATGAAGGAATCCCCTGCCCAGCTGTCACAGCTGTGGCAGAGGAGCGCGATCTTATCCCTATGTTTTCAATGCGGCCTGTGCTGCTGTCACCGGCCCTATTGACAACAAGGTGAAGTATTTCACATCCAAGGAATCTTTTGCTGCAGCTGTTACAGCCACAGCAGGGGATAGTGATCCTTTCTCATTGCTTTCAATGGGGCTGCAATATATGTGCGAATTTTAAGATCATGTGACCACACAACTAGTGCAAATAAGAACCGTGTCTGAAGCTTCGGTCTTGCATTTTTATACATGCAATTTGGTGTTTTTTTCTCATGCACCAAACATGCATGGAAAAACGCTTGTCTGCCTGAGCCCTTAGAAAGTTGCATAAATCTCCCCCAGAATGAATGATGTATCCCAAATGTATTACGTGTTTTAGACACGTTTTACTCCTTAATCTGTCATTTTAAGGGTAGAAGGGTTTAAAAAGATATTCAATTCTAATTAAAATAAGGAAATTAAATAATCCATGGTAATAAGTATGTATAAACAATAATGTTAAAATGTTTTAAGCATTATTAAAACATTTCAATTTTTCACAACCAGGATATTAAAGATGGGAAAAATCTCACAGAAAAGTGCTGAATGTTGATGTCTGTTTTGTGATTTACACTTTCTTTGTAATATTGAGACAGCAGTTTTAGGTAGCAGTCGCCAAGCAGTAACATTTTATGATTCTGTCAGTAGATGTTCATCCACAAAAACCATGATATCACTTAACTCTTTTTTAAAGAAACAATATATATTTTCCCTAATTTATCAGCTGTAACAGTTCATGTTCCATTTCCAATATTCTTTACTTGGTCAAGACTATTTTTTAATAATAGAGTGGCGATACAAAAACTAGGATCTAGGCGCAAACCGCAAGTAGAAAGGTCAACTTAGAAATGATGAATGGTGAGAACTTTATTGGGTGTCAGCTCGTGACACATTTTGAGACAGAAAAGCTTCTTTTCCAAACAGCTGGAATAAACCGCTGTAGGGATATCATGCTTTGTAACTTAACCCCTTAGTGACAACTAGAGATGAGCGAGCACGCTCAGATACAACAGTTACTCAGCAGGCAGCCTGGGGTATCGAGGGGGAGAGTGAGAGAGATCACTCTCTCTTCCCCCCGCTACCCCCCACCACCCGTCGCCCCCCGTGAACGCTCTGACCAGTAAGCAGTTACTTGAGAAGAGCAATGCTTGCTCGAGTAACTGCTGTATCCGAGCATGCTCGCTCATCTACAGGAGCCGGGAGACAGGGGATTTTAAATTCCCCGCGCCGCCGGGCCTTCTACACGTGCGGCTGACGTAATGCCGCCTGGCGCGCATGCGCAGAGGGACGGCTATGGGGCCCGGAGCATCGGGAGAGTGGGAGGCAGCGTGCCGGACCCAGGTGAGTAATTTCAGCTGCTCCGATGGATCCGATCCATCAGGGCAGCTGAATATGTTACTTTTTTTGCACTTTTATTTACTTTTCTGCGCCGATCGCAATGCCGGGGGGGGGGTCCGTACAGCCCGGGATGACAGCTACCTGCGGACACCAACAGCATGGAGCTGTCACGTCCAGAGCCCGAAGGGCTTTATTCTCTGCAGGACACATGTTTTTACGTCCTCAGAGAATAAAGCCCACTTCGGGAGGACGTAAAACCACTATGGGTTGGTCGTTAAGGGGTTAACCAAAAACATAGTTTAACAGTATATTGCCAATTAGGGGTTACTTTGAAAGACACAAAAAAGCATCTATGAAACATAAATACACATGGATTGGCAATATATTGTTTAATTGTAATGCATGATATCCCTACAATTGTCAATTCCAGGATTTCTTGTCTCGAAAGGCGTCACAAGCTGGAATCCAATAAAGTTGTCACAGTTCATTATATCCAAGTTGATCTTTCTTCTAGTAGTTTGCTCCTAAATTCTAGTTTTTGTATTCCAAATCTATGCTTTCACACTGTTGTAGCTGTTTGGCTTTGGTAGTGTCATTAGGATGGCAGCAACCCCTGTCTTCATTTCTTCATGTTCTTCCTGTATGATCTGTTAGAGAAACTCTCCCCACCCTCCATTTTTTCTCTTTGTGTACCACTTTTAAAAAAAAAAAATAATGACAGAAAACAATCGTTATAACAAAGTAGCAACAGGGCTAGAAAGGTATTGTACCCCATTGGCTTCTGTTAGCCTTTTAAGAGGTAACCAGGGACAAATTATGGGTGCCTACAATACAGAGCAGTTCATTTATCATACCCCCCACCCAACATGGCAATGCTTCTATGTATTTGAAAGGTACAACCTGTTATAAATTCTAGACCGCACCCTTTTTCACTAAGCCACACTGTTTTTAGTCCCTCACAATATTAGTACCCGTTAGTGGCTCCCTACCAGTAGCAGTGCCCCTCAATGTCCCATTTACAGTACTAGTATACCTCTAAGGGCACATTTACCTGAGAAAATGTTCTGTTTATATTCAGTTCACATTTTTTACTGACTGCATATAGATAGATTATAGACCTATTTAGTTAAATTGCTGTATTAAGATTAGTGTTTTTTACATGGACCAATGGTGCACTTAAAAAAATAAAATTGCAGAACGACCTATTTTGGGCCATATTCACAAACCAAAACTGCCCATTAGGCCGCTTTCACAAGGGCTACAAAATTGTGGGATTTTCTCGTGATGCGACAGTGCTACAAAATGCATATATGTGAAGCCTATATATGGGGTCCTTTGCATTAGCGATGTTTCATCTGCTGCTATCTTGCGACTGAAAAAAAATCACGGCATTTTTTATATTGTCGCAATTTGTGATGTTTTGTAGCTTATGTTTCACTATGGAGCTGCAATCGTTATTTTTGTGCAATGTGACTTAAACATTAAGAAGTCCTATTCTCTTTCTTGCGAGCAGCCATGAAGTTTTCATAAGAAAATGCAGCAATATCATACAAAAATCGCAGGAATGCAGGTGCGAAATCACTGCATATATTTTCTCGCAGCGATATTGCTGTCGCCCGTGTGACAGAGGCCTCAAAGTCTATGGTTGCATACAAAAAAACACAATGAGTAAACATTACAATCCATATTGACTGCATTTTTTTGTACACTCTGTTTTCTGTTGGCTGTGATGAGAACTGGCATCTATTGGGTCTTCTTTATTTTTTTTCTTTTGTGCATGTGAAAAGCACAGTGAGCACAGATTCGACATGGATGTTAAAAACCGCAAATACACACTAAATATGCACCAGAAAAGTACATACACACGCATTGAAAAGTATACGTTTTTCATGTACCAAAATATTTTATTGCCGTTATCTTTCTCTTTTTTCTCCATCCAGGCATCGACCGCCATGATGACTTCTCCCAGCCATAACTTGTCTCTGCAGAATTTGAGACACAGTAATTTTCGGCTTTTTGCCTACTTAACATCCTATCTACATTCCCACAACTCTACACAATCTCCCTATCTTTATTTCCAAAGATAGTAATTAGTCCTCGCAAAGTTACTGCTATTTTTAGTGCCTTCTAAACCGTAAAGATACCACATTTTAGATTCCCATCAGGAATAACGCACCCTTACGGCCCATCAGCAATAACACCACTTTTCTGCCTGCACACAGTAATAGTCCCCTTTTTCTGAGAACCAGTATTGGGGACCTCGTATAGACTGCCAGCAATTGGGCACCTGGTCTCCCAAATAATGGATATCTCCTACAGATTTTGCATTGAGGCCTAGGAGTTGGAAGTTATATAGCTGTGTATGTCCGCATGGCTCGCTGACGGACATGCGCAGTACAGATTTTTTTTTACTCTTTTCGATGATGCGGTATCTGTGACCTTTCCGTAATGTTAATTGCAAAAGGGCCGCGGTTCAGACGGCTTCCATTGACTTCAATGGAAGTTGTCCATGCAGAATCCACTCAAAAATAGAGCATGCTGCAATTTTTCATCTGAGAGCAGAAATCGCAATTGGTTTCCACTCATCTGCAGGAAGAATCACTTTTCCATAGCATGCTATGGATGGTATTTGCTGCAGAACCCCAAAGCATGTAGGACAGTTTTCTGCAGCGATTTTAACCAGAACATTGTCACATTTTTAATAATAAATCTTCCTTTTATGGGGATTCACAGATGTCAGACCTCCAACAATGTAATATTGATAGCATATCTTAGCAATATGTCACCAATCTCTTAAATGAGAAAACAATTTTCAAAGCGCATGGAAAACATAAAGGTCATAATAGAAATACATACCTACTAAAGAAAAAAATAAATAAATTGGCTTGGACAATTCAGTGATTAGGCCCAATCAGAAGAACCTAGTAACGTCTAAGATTTAAAAAAATAATATAAAATTTGGGAATATTTCCATGGCCTGAATGGTTGGAGGTATAAGTATGCTACCAAACACTTTTCTGGGATCCCAAACGCTCCTGAAAGAAGAATGTAGCACCACAATATATTGCCACTGGCTCTGAATATAAAAAGCCTTATGGGGGCTAAAATAACAACAAGTACAATTTTTAACTATTACAAAAAATAAAGTTTAAAGACCTCCTTTTTTCATTTTTACCTTAAAAATGTTTCGCTACTGCTGCATCTGTAAAAGACTGATCTTTTATAATAATGCATTATTTATCCTGCTCAGTAAATGTTATAAGAAGAAAAATTCACACTGCTAGATTAGCATTTTTTGTCTCCAAGACAAAAATTTTGAAAAGCAATCAAAAAATTTTACAGTATATGCCTCAAAATGGTTCCGAAGGAAACTACAGGTTTTCCTGCAAAAAAAAAATGCTTCAAGCAACTACATTGGCAAAAAAGAAAAAAAGTTAGGATATTCAGAAGATGGCTCCAGAAAGTAATTTTTTTAGATATGCTTTTTTAAGTAGTACATATACTGACCCGCAGTTTAAAGTTAACATGTCATTATTGCCACATCGTGTATTTTGTGATGCCCTTTTATATCCTCTATCTGTAATAATGCCCCCTTTTCTGCCTGCACGCAGGCACTTATGCCTCATTATGTCCCTATCAATAAAAATGCTACCCTTATGTCCCATCAGTAATTATTCTGCCCTTGTGCTATACAATAAAAAAAACCCACTATACTTACCTCTTTCCCTGCTGCGACAGAAGTCCGGTCCTTCTTCATTTCTGGGTAATGTGGTCACATGCTATCTGGCATGTGACCGCTGTGGCCACTACCTGGCCTCAGACACTGAGACCGGGGATTGGCCGCAATGTTCACAACCCTATAGCAGGTGATTGAACTATCCAGCTGTGAAGCGGATCAGACTTTAGCAGAGCAGAGCGGAGTACAGCAATAGCAAGGGAAAGGGGTGTTTTTTTTTTTACTTTATAGCACAAAAGGCAGTGCTTGAAACCTGATCTGGACATTGGTGCTCACCGATTCAGTGAAATGGCTGTGATTTTAGCAACCAGTCCTGCTGAGAACCAAATGAAACCCACTCCTGACAATACTGTACTGTAGAGAGGTGCTACAAGACAGCCAATCAGTGCATGTATTCAATAATACAGGGGCTGTATTACCATGCTGATTGGTTGGATGTTCAAGCATATTGCACAAACCACAGATCTGGACTTCTTGTGTCATTGTATGTTGAGTCTTGTTTCAAGTTACAATGGGCTTGTAAAGATAATTGAATGATCAAAATATTGCATCCCAAGGCCATTGTAACTTAAGGAATCAATGTACAACTATTGTGAATCAATATATTGAATTAGGCCACCTGCAGATGGGGAGAAATTCCACGGCGGGATTCCCCGCGGAATTTCCACCCCTGGAAGCTGTCCTAGGATTGCATTAACAAACGCAATCCTATGCAGACGGCCACGATTTGGCCGCGTGAAATCTCGCGTGGCAAACAAATCGCAGCGCGCCCTATTTCTGTGCGGGGCTCTGCGAGCCCCGCACAGAAACGTCACTCACTGGCCGCCGGCTCCGCTCTGCGCATGTGCCGGCAGACGGCACATGAAAGAGCTGGGGCCGCGGGAGCAGATGAGTGTCACGCTGCTCTCTGCAGACGCTCAGGATCCCACCCGGCCGTTTGCAGGTGGCCTTAACGTACAGATGAAACATTAGTGGCTAGGTGGATGACCTTCACCACTTTTTTTCTTGCTATTTTTTCTTCTGTTTGTCATGTTAAGGAGCACTAGGTCACATTAACCTTTCAGGCCTTGGGGTCCAAATTAGTTCGTACCTGGATGCATCAAGGAGGCCAAAAACTACACAAAGATAGTTATCAGTTCCCACACATACGTAGAGTTGAGCCGCGGCAGATATACAGCTCACTCTGCTTAAGGCGTGCGTACACTGAATCTTTATTAACTTTTCATAGCGTTTCTCAATACAGGAAAGGAATGCGTCATTAGTCACGGGGTTAGTCTCATTAGGTTAAAAAAAACATTACAGCATAGTGTGAGAATATATATGAAATGTCCTTCAAATGTGAATGTTATCTCGTCCTCCCTTGTGAGTTTGGATGGTCGCAGCATCTTATTAGCACGATTCGTTCTTTTCCCAGAGCTCGGGGAATGGGAGGGTCTCTTCTGATAACGATTGTTCCAGGCTTGGTTCTCGGAAGAATAAAAAACAAATCATTAGACATTGCACCGAATCTCATGCTCTAAAGTTATTTTTGCTTGAATTATTGTTTCACTACGCACAAGCTTATTTATATATTATAATGCTCCATTTTGTATCTAGCGGCCATTTTGAGACAGATTCTTCCATTTTATGAGCCTGTACCTTCTGAGTCACACAATGAAAATCTTGAAGCAATAATAAAAAAAGTTTTTACATTTCTTTTAAATTCTAACAGACATCTTAATGTACAGAACCCTGGATGAAAGGTTAAGGCTGTGTGACTTAGTTTTACATTTAAAGCTACCCCACAACACTAAAATAAAAACTCATTAATCTGGAAATCGGACATTTTCCACAAAGCTCAGGTCATATTTAGGGCACAATATCAGCACCAAAGCTTTGCTATGGCTTTACTTTGTTTTCTGCAAATTCAGAAAAAAAGAGCTTCAGTTTCCATAGCTACACTAACCTCCGTGAACTCAATGTTTTACTATTTTAAAAAAATCTTCATAAAGTTGTCACTTTTTGCAGGTATTCAAAAGATATCCCAATGTTCTGTATTATAAATGCTGTCACATACAACAGTCTCATAGATAAACAGACAGAAAGAATTAAAAAGCTCTGGTTCATTATGTTATTCTTCAATCATAATTATTGAAATATTTACTATTGGTTGTAATTGTAATGTGACAAAAACTTTGTCATTATCAAGTAAACATATCGGGGCATATTTATAAAAAGATTAGGCTTTGATTGATGGTTTCTATGTGCAAAAATGATGCAAATTGCCTTGTTTATGCGTCATAGTCACAGAAAGTATAGTCATCCCTTTTGGTTACAGTATTTTTTTTCCGTTCAACTTATAATGTCATGGACAGTGCTCAAGACTCATCCAATCTAGTAAAAAGCCAGTGAAAGTGTAGAGGCGACGGAGATGTTCCCAAGACTCAGGCAGGATTTCAATGGAAATTACAGCTGCCATTAGAAAATTTCACTCACCTGATGCAATACAGAGTACCATGTGCCAGAATAAAAATCATTATTGAGCCACACATTAATGCTCAAAAATGAACTTTTAATATGCGAACAAATGAATAGTTTGACGTAACAAACAGGATGGAAAAGTATTCACTTCTTTCAGTTTTGCGTGAGCTGCGGTGGCCAATTCTGGTGAGGCAGTGAATGCATGAAGTTTCCGTGACTCTAAGGGCTTAAACAGCTGAACCTGATTTTGTCATGATTTGTGGCCATACAATATGGTACAGTACAATACGATACTACATTTATTACCTGTGACAGAATAAGCTGATCCTTTAGACATTCAGTTAATAAGTGGCTTCATCTTATCTTTACTGTACACTGTCTGCACTTTACATGACACTGAAGAAGCTTCTGTCCACAACATAGAAGATAATTTACAGCTTCCATCAGTTCTCTCTGATTTTTATATAGTGAAAACAATGCTAACAACCACGGACCATCAATTAGCATGTCGATCTGCATTTGTTCCCTCTATGTCCATAGGCAGGTTATTTGCTCTATGGGGATGATCGATCATTAACACGATCATTCATCCCCATATAACTGTCATTGATCTGCCTCACATCAGATGTGCAACCGATCAGCAAGCATTTTTATTTTCTGCTAAACAACATGATCATCCCATCATCTGATCATTTGCCCTTCTACAATGGCCAATTGTTGGACAAATTGTTACGTCCAAGCACAACGCACTGGATCTGTAAACCTGAAAAACTCACGCTACTACACACAAAATAGTGCTAAACAATAAAGACAACCACAACAAGGAAAAACACTATCCCTAATGAACCTTAACCAGGGAAGGGATCTGCCCATATTCAGGTAACCCGGCCTGACAAGGACGAACCTAACCCTGTACCTTGGCTACTAGCAGACCCTATGTGGGATAGGGAAATAACACCAAGAACCAAGATGGAAATGGTAACAAGCGCAGTACTTAGCTTTCAGATGACTCGACAAATAGGAGATATAGCACAAAGCTCTGACTCATATCACTGAAATTAAACACCACTTGAGCTAAGCACAAGGCCAGGCTATATAGTCCTGACAAAATACCCACAGGTGAGACCAAGCACGTTTCACCAATACCACTCCCACCAAAGCCAGAAGATGGAGAAACACATACAAATCTTGTGCCAGACTACCAAAAAGGAAGCAATCCCAGAACCTCCACAACACAAATGAGTGTTAATAGGAATATTTGTGCCCAATAGTCGACCTGCGTAAAAGGATCTTAAAAGGGGGTTGTTATTAAGACAAAACCCTGCCCACCAGCTGGGCACTGTGCAAAATAAAAAAAATTGGATATACTCACCTCTCCTGGAGTCCTGGAATGCAGCTAACAGTTGCCCCTGGTATTCGGCGTGACTTCCAGGTAGTCGGATGGCAGACACACGTGACTGCTACAGACAATCAGAGATCACATCATCAGATCCCCAAGCTCGTGATATCATGGTGTCCAGGATATGAGTGCTGATGTAAGGAGTGCAGTCAGTGACTCTGCAGCCTCTGATTGACTGCAGCGGTCATGTGCCTCCGTAATCCGACTACCGGAGAGCCAAGCTGAATGCCAGTGGCAATTGTCAGCTGCATCCTGGGACTCAAGGAGAGATGAGTATACCCTTATTTTATTCATGGCCCCGCTGGGCTTTGGTGCATTTGTATTAGTTTCAAAGTAGTTTTCTTCAGGCTGGTGTCTCACAGTCTTTTTTTCAAAAAGTGTTTTTGAGGTTTTGGTATTGACATTTTTGCCACTTTTTTATGGCAAAATAAGTGTCCTGATGTTATTGTAGACCAATAAGGGTTTATGAAATGTACTAACAGTGCATTCTTTTTAGTCACACTTTTTCTTACTTTGAGGGCTTTTTGGGGGCAAACGTTCCAGTACTCCGAAGCTATGCCATCTTTTCTCTGTAAAAAAATACCAGAAATTAACATGTGTATTTAAAAAACTGTAGCCAAAAAATGCATGTACCACGTAGAAAGAAATCTATAGTGTTTTAACAGGCTAAAAAAATCCACAGAAAGACTGACTGAAGGAAGCCTTAATCCATTGTTTTTCATTGACGCACTATGATCAGAGCTACAATTTTTCTTTATTTACAGCATTTGCTGACAAAGCTATATTGGTACTGGTTTTCTGCTGCGTTTTACTGGCACCATGTTGGGATATCCATGCATAATATAGATATTTTAGTACTTTTGTGGGAAAAAGCATGTCTCATGGAACAAAAAGTTCTTCGTTTTTGCCTTGCCATATTTCACCCTTATTGTTTTTTCAATTCTTTCAACAGAATTTCTGTCAATTCTGTCAGGCCTCAGATACACGGGCGCATCGGCGCCCGTGTTACTGCAGAAAGGAGACGGTCGTACCTGAAGACGGCCATCTCTCTGCAGCGCCGGAGGAAAGAACATGTGACCAGCTTTCATTGCCGTTCATGTGTTCTTTCAGCAGCGCTGGAGAGAGACGGCCGTCTTAAGGTACGGCCGTCTTCTAACTGTCAGTCACACGGGCGCATCGGTGCTGGTGTACGGATGCTGATGCGCCCATGTGACTGAGGCCTCATATGAGATTTTATTTTTTTGCATGACAGGTTGTAGTTTTTCTGAGGTACCTCATATTGAGGTAAATTTATACTTTTTTATTTTTACGAAAGAATTGGGCTAAAAACTGCAATTATGTCATTGCGTTTTTTATATATATATATTTTTTCATCCTGCATGGCATGGTTTAAATAATTCGTTCTTTTTTTCCCATAGGCTGCTATGATTGGAGTGTTACCATAAATGTATTTTCTTTTTTACTAATTATGAAAAAAATGTAAATAAATTTATGTTCTAGGTGGACTTTTTGATTTCATTTTAATAATTTGACTTATTTTTGTATCTTTAGGGAATTGGAAGTTGCCAAGTGAATGAGAGCTTGGCTTGCAATATCAAGCCTTGCCTTTGTAGTGGGAATCGAGCTATCTGCTTCCTACAGAAATCCACTCAGTGCATGATCTCATTGGCCTGGCAAAGAGCTGATCAGAAGAGATCCCAAATGTGGACTGTCATCAATCTATTACTAATGACCTATCCTGAGGACAGACCATCAATAGTTTGCAACTAGACAACCCCTTTTGCCGGAAAGGTGCAGAAAGTGCACCAAAATGGCTCTATCATGAATACACTGACCAGACACAACTATTGTAAAGTATGTGAACCGAGCCGTAGATCAATAAGACAGAAAAAAATGCCAGGGCCCACATTTACTAAGCCCATATTTACAAGGACTAGCATGTTTTACACCAGTCAAAGTGAAGAAGCTGGTTGGCAAGATTGGCACCAAAATTATTGAAATACTGACCTGTAAGACAGGCAAAAAAGTCTATCTACACCTCTTACGACCTGATATAGATTATCACCCTAGAAATCTATACCATTATTAGAAATGAGCGAGCGTACTCGTCCGAGCTTGATGCTCGTTCGAGTATTATGGTACTCGAGATGCTCGTTACTCGAGACGAGCACCACGCGGTGTTTGAGTCACTTCCATTTTTTTCCCAGAAAAGTTTGCGCCATTTTCTGGCCAATAGAAACACAGGGAAGACATTACAACTTCTTCCTGTGAAGTTACAGCCGTATCCCACCCCCCTGCAGTGAGTGGCTGGGGAGATCAGGTGACACCCGAGTATATAAATTGGGGCCGGCCGCGGCTCGCCACAGATGCACGCTGAGATACATTAGGGAAAGTGCCGTCCTGCTGTAGCTGCTATAGGGAGAGTGTTAGGCTGTTATCTTCGTCTTCAAGAACCCCAATGGCCCTTCTTAGGGCCACATCTGACCGTGTGCAGTACTGTTGAGGCTGCTTTTAGCAGTTTTGCACATTTTTTTTTTTTTGTATATCGGGCGTGCAGACCATAGCGTCCTCAGTCTGCAGTCATTTTACTGAGTATAGGGGCAGTACTGGTGAGGCAGGGAGAGTGGTACAGGGAAAGAGATATACAGGCTATATAGGCAGTGGGCTTTTTCAAAAAAAATTGGAAAAAAAATCTTTGGGCTGCCTGTGACTGTGTTCAGTTTACTGCGTGTCTGCTGGGGGTAGTAGTCGCTCATTAATACCCTGGACTGCTACTACTACTGAAATGGAACTAATACTGTGCTTCCCCTATACTGCTGCTAGTGATATGTTACTGAGGCCTGTCTAGACTGCTACTACTACTGAAATGGAACTAATACTGTGCTCCCCCTATACTGCTGCTTTGGAATTGTTACTGGGGCCTGTCTTGACTGCTACTATTACTGAAATGGGCGGTTGGGCAGCATATTACCCAGGAGAAATGGCAGCGGAGTGTCATGCAGGCAGTGATTGTGCTTTGTTGGAGGTAGTGTGGTGCTTAGCTAAGGTATGCCATGCTAATGAGGGTTTTTAAGAAGTAAAGATTGTTGGGGGGGCACTCTTGCCACTATTGTGGCTTAATAGTGGGACCTGGGAACTTGAGATGCAGCCCAACATGTAGCCCCTCGCCTGCCCTATCCGTTTCTGTGTCGTTCCCATCACTTTCTTGAATTTCCCAGATTTTCACAAATGAAAACCTTGGCGGAGCATAGGTCCCATACAAAAATGCTTGGGTCGCCCATTGACTTCAATGGGCTTCGTTACTCGAAACGAACCCTCGAGCATCGCGGGAAGTTCAACTCGAGTAACGAGCACCCGAGCATTTTGGTGCTCACTCATCTCTAACCATTATGCCTTCAGTTTATAAATTTTGCTAAAACTACATCTCCTGGAAGATTATGTGCACGTTTTCGAATGTGACTAGTGAAGAAAAAAGTTTAAAAAATGTACAAATATGCGCCTTTATATGCTTGATATTTTTTCCGTGATAGTGTATCTCTGTTGGTTTAGTGCTCCAGCACTTCCTTAGCCACTATAACCCTGGGTTCTTTCTGTAGAGCCAGTTTCTTTGTTTTCAACGTTTTTGATTAAAATAACAAGCACAGTAAAAGGCTTTTACACATGTACAAGATGCATTCTTTCCAGTTTTTATATAAAATAGGCATGAAATTAAACATTATTTGCAAATGTTTTTGTTTCATGGTATGTTGCTCATGTACAACATATTTTCTAAATCAAACAATAATGAATTCTGCGGGCTCTGTCTCTGTGTATAACATTACTTTGTTAAAGAAGTGGAGAAAATCTACTGTAGGAGGGAATAGATTGACATAAAACAAAATATAAAAGTGTAGCTGGCATTTCTGCAGTAGGGCACTGAATAGATGACATGAAAATCTTCTACCTACGGAGGCATAAAAACACATATAGCAGCTTATTAAATATATTCTGGTTTTATCAGTGCACAGCCATCCAAAATGGCATGAAATCTGATGTGATTTTAATCTGGAGGTTTCTGCCGTATGCACTAGGAAATCTTGTTAAATGAGTGCTTCAGTATAAACCCATAGTAGCTTGCAGTAACCCTGGAAGAATGTGAAGTCATTGCAGAAACAAGGATTTTTAATTATTTGTACTTAGACGATGTAATTTTGTGGAACACACAGACAGCACTCAGAGGCGTAATAGTCTACTAGGCTATTCACATGGCCATGTAAAAATAAATTGCTGAATGCCCTATTTTCATCTGTTTTCATAGGCGAGAATAGCATATGCAATGTGTGTGGTCTGTGAACATCGGGCAGCACACAGATTGGTGTCCATGTGCTTTCCAATATGTTTTGCAGCTGATTTTCACAGGTGCAAAACAGACACGGCTCTGTGAATCTATATATATAAAATAGGATGTATGTGTGTGTGTGTGTGTATGTGCCAGCGTAACTCATGAAAGGCTGGAGCAATTTCAACTAAACTTGGTACATGTATAACTCATTCCATGGGGACAAATTGGGCAACCCCACTATCCCTGCCATAATTGAACTTGAGCAGATCGTTTTTATTTCAGTTTTATTTAGCACAAATGACCTCCTCCTCATCATACACTAATCTATTACACAGACGACCTCCTCCTCCTCAAATACTAATATATTACACAGACCTCCTGGTCTTCAGATAATAATATCTTACACAGACAACCTCCTCCTCTGCTCCGACTACCACACAGCTTCCCACCAGTACTGAGCCACTATGTACCACACAGAAATGAGCCCAGCACCCACTCTTATGAAATCTGTACAAAAGGAATTCTGTGTTGCCCATATCAACCAATCACAGCACAGCTTTCATTTTGCCTCAGCAGTATAACAAATGAAAGCTGAGCTGTGATTGGTTGCTATGGGCAACAAAAGTTACAGTGGAAGTCAGTGAGTTTTTGATTTTTAAGTACGCTAGTACTACATAGACATCCTGCTCTTTAGATAATATATTACACTGACAAACTCCTCCTCCTCAAATACTAATATTACACAAATGACCTCCTCCTCATATACCAATATATTATACAGATAATCTCCTCCTCATGCAGTAAGATATTACAAAGATGACCTCCTCCTCATATACTAATATATTACAAAGATGACCTCCTCCTCCTATACTAATATATTACGCAGATGACCTCTTCCTCCTCATATACTAACATATTACATGGACGACCTCCCGCTCATATACTAATATATTACATAGATGGCCTCTTCCTGCTCATATACTAATATATTAAATCAGTACACACATATATACACACACACACAAGGGCAACGCCGGGTAATCAGCTAGTATTTCATAAAGAACGTAGTGTATTTTATGTTTAGTATTTTCATGACCACATTTCAAGTGCCATAACTTTTTTTCAGTTTGTGGGATCAAGTTCCTATTGAAGGGAATGGCCTGCAATACCAAACCAGATCACTGCGGAGAGAACAGAGCTGCCTGCTTACTGCAGAAAATAGCTCAGTCTATTGAGTGCACTGGGTGGGCAAACAGCTGATTGGCATGGATCACAGGCATTGGACCCCTAGTCAATCTACTAATGATGACCTATCTTAAGGACAGCCCATCTAAAGTTTACAACTGAACAACCCTTTAAGTATGTACTGACATAAAGAAAACCTCTAAAATATCTTGTTAAAGTAGAGCTATAGTATAACCAGGATAAGCCATACCTTAACAGCTGTATGTCCCACCTCCTGGAAGATCCCCTATTAGAAGAAGCCGTTTTATCACATTATTTTGCTATGCGTTGTTATCAACAAGCAGTAAACTGCAATACAGACTGCGTAAACTTCCTGTGCAGCATGCAGACCTTTCTGAGCATGAACAGAAGTAGGCAAATTGGCATTCGGCTCATTCGTTTTAAGGATTGGTGGGGGTCTCAGCAGCCAGACTTCTACAGATCAATACTTCTTACATGTCATTATGATATGTCGTAAGGTTTAATGTAGTTTAGTTGATGTTTGATGTTTTTCTGTACCCTACAAATCTTAGTTATTTAATGAAGTATACCGTCTTGATCAATATGGGATGTCTATTTTATATTTTATTGTATCCATTTGTGTTCTCCTTTTGTTCATTGTATACTATTGCACCGGGTGTCTAGATTACAGTCCAGGTCTACAGTTTTGTGGTACCCTCCCCTTTTTTGTTATTACCTATTGCTAGCCAGTATGGGTTTGTCGCTTACCGCCACGTTTAAAGTCACTGAGCTCTTCAGTGCCAGCCATACTACTAGTAACACTTTTCTATTGAGATTGCATAGCTGTGTACTCTCTATATCTCCCATACTCTATCTATCTATCTATCTATCTATCTATCTATCCCATTATTTTTGCTTTCTTTTCACTTTTATTGCCGAGTTGGATTTGGATCAGAGTGCTACTCTGTAAAAGAATCCCTAAGACTTATGATCCAGAATTTCTTTCCCCATTTCTTGACTATAAATTGTAAAATATCTACAATGAGTGCCAATTGTAAATGAAGGTTTAATTCGTATGCTTTTTAATGATGTTCTATCTTTTAAGTAAGATTAAAACAATACGCTAACATAAAATAATTGCTATTCTTGACTTCATCTATCAGCCTAACAACAGCTCCTCTGCACTTTTACTTTGATTGATGCTTAACATTGCAATTAGAGTTCTACAGTGCCAAAACTTCATTTTAGTTGTAATACCTGACAAAACAAGATTAATTAAATATTAATTTTTACCTAATAACTTTTCACTAGGGAAAGATAATTAACTCCGTTAAACAGAATTTAATCTAAAGTTCTACCAGAGACAAGGCGTGCTAAGATACTAAGATGACTAAAAAATATTAATAATCATAGTTTAGTTGAGAAAAAGCATAATATCACTCAAATGAAAGTGTCTACATTTCTACTTGTCTTCAATATTGCTTTTGCATTTCAGTTTCCATGACTACTTGAAGCACTACTTGAGGTGATGTCCTTTTATGTAAAATATTTTGAGAACATTAGTTGCCTTAACAACATAGTACACTTCTGAAGACACCAGCTGGTCTTAAAATCAGTTTTCCTTTGTTTGTAAATACGAGATGTGGTTGTTGTGACTTCCAAAATTGTGTTTGAAGTGGGCGTTGCAAGAGAATAGTATGGATAGTCTTGATAATGCAAGGAGAGGGACTGACAAACCAACAGAGCAGGTTTAATGGATGGTTACTACTTCAGAACAAGTTATTTGCTTTCAATGCATTTGGTCAACACACAGCTAATCGTGAAAACAGCATGATTCCTATAAGCTTTGGCATATTTCAAGATGCCACAATTAGTAGCTGTTCTCTAGGTAATGGACACAGGCTGTGTAGTCAAAGAACAGGCTGATCCTGGTCCTACTGTTTCATGCTTAGTTTAATATTACCTTTTCTAATGCTATTAGCTTTGGGCAGGCACGATTGAGATGCATTTAATCTGCTCTAACCTTACGGCAGGTATTTATTTAGACTGAATTGCAAGTATGATACAAAGTTGATGATTATGGAAGTAAATACACAAGTTTCAGGTTTGTTTTTCACTAAAGTTCGAACTCTAGGATCACCTGTGGTCATGGTAAAATTTAAAGATTTCCTGAACTCACATACAACCTCAAGGTTTGTCTGTGACCACTTTCACAGAAGTCAATGTGCTCGTATAAGGGAGCACATTTCTCAGACTCTATAGACGAGTGCTCTGACCCAACCGTGGGTGTACTAACCAGAATTTACAGCATTCTAGATCCCTAGGATTTAGTGAGTTTGGGTAAAAAGACCTGCACTCAGAGCGGAAGACTTATCCATAATGCGGGTGCAAAAATGTGCTGGAGGCCTGGAGGAAAAAGTCACGTCCGTTGCAAAAATTATAAATTCCTTACAACCTATCTCAAAGATTAAAAGCAAATGGTCATATGCAAAAAAACGAACCCTTTACTGTCTACATTTATTATACCTGCTGAAGATCCCAGTCCTGTGTAGTATCCATAAATGTGCTGTTCAAACAAGTCCTGCTTCTATGAAACTTCCATCAGCACCTGAAACAGCTGCTATTTTATTTGTCTCTTCACACACTGAAAAAAATTAATAAAAACTTTTGTTTTTGTGTCACTTTATTCTAAGACATTATGTTTTCGCTTTTCTGTGTCTGAACCGTGTGATTGCTTGTGTTTTTGCGGGAAGGGGGGTGTTGAAGTTTTCATTGGTTCCATTTTTGGGTAATTAAGATTTTTTTGATCACTTCTTAATGAGTATTTTTGGAATAAAGGATGAACAATGAATACAGCAATTGATCTTACATCAGCTATACATGTACATCATGTGGCTCCTCTGCCAAGTGTGTTAGTGCAGGCCTCTATCTAGTTAAACAGTTGGCATTGCAAGAGAATAGTTTGGATAGTCATGATTAGCAAAGAGAGGGACTGACAAACAAACGAAGTGGGTTTAATACTTAATACTACTTCAGAACAAGTTATTCCTTTTCAGCGCATTTGGTCAACACACAGCTAATCGTGAAAACAGCATGATCCCTGTAAGCTTTGGTATATTTCAAGATGCCACAATTAGTAGCTGTTCTCTAGGTAATGGACACAGGCTGTGTAGTCAAAGAACAGGCTGATCCTGGTCCTACTGTTTCATGCTTAGTTTAATATTACCTTTTCTAACGCTATTAGCTCTAGGCAGGCATGATTAAGATGTATTTAATCTGCTCTAACCTTACGGCAGGCATTTATGTAGACTGAATTGCAAGTATGTTAGAAAGATGATGATTAGAGAAGTGAATACACAAGTTTCAGATTTGTTTTTCACTGAGTTTAAAGCTCTAGGATCACCTGTGGTCAAGGTAAAAGTTCAACATTTCCTTAACTCACATATAACCTCAAGGTTTGTCGGTAACCACTTTCACAAAAGGGAATGTGCCCGTATAAAGGAGTGTTGCAATACAGCAATTAATCTTCCATCAGTTTCTGATATACATAATGTGGCTCCTCTGGCAAGTCTATAAGTTGTTGTTGTTATCCATTAAGTCATTCACGATCCTTGGTGACCCTAAAGGCGAGCTACCTCCATGTTTTTTGGCTTTGCACTGCTTCTTATCCTTCATGAGTCTGAGTCTGGTCATCTTGCCCTCCAGTGATATATCGGGTCTTATATGATTCAGGAGTTCTCTGTTTGTTACTCTCGCCATCCAGGGTATACGCAGCAGCTTTCACCAGCACCACAGCTCAAACGCATCAATCCTCCTTCTATCAGTTTTTTTCGCAGTCCAGCTTTCATATCCATACATGGCTATGGGGAAAATGATGGTTTGCACAATCCTGCGTTTAGTTGCTATGCCGATATCCCTACTTTTCCAGATTTTGTCTATGTTTAGCATTGCGCTTCGTCCCATTGCTATCCTATGTTTTATCTCTGGCATAGATTCTCCATCCAGATCAATTTTTGAATGGAAGTCAATTAGAGCAAGCCTCTAACTAGTTAAATAGATATCTTGCACTTTCTGGTGCAGGTGTTGCTAATTGGCAGTGTTCATTGTAAGACCCCCTCTATGATAAAAAGGGAGTAAATAAAAAGGGGGGATGGAGTTTCTTTGCTGCTGTTATGCAGGAAAAATAGCTTTCCTGATAGAAAAAATATAAATGAAATAAACTAAGGTGCTACCAGCCCACTAACGACAAACCATTTGGAATAGAGGGTAACAATTAGATTGAAAGAAATCATGAACATGTGTGGACGTCGAGACGCAACTCACATCAAATGGTATTCCATTAGGTAGTTTTACCCGGTTCTTCTTTATTAAAGGTTTTAAAAAAATGGCCTTATTCTTAATAGGCACGATAGCCAACAGAAAGGTCACATTTGCCAACCTATATGCCCCAAACAAACAGCAGGTACAATGGCTCACACGGGTCTTGACCAAGTTCAGAGGATTGGCGGAGGGACTGCAGGTGGTCAGCGGAGACTTTAATCTAGCTTTAGAGCATTCGATTGACACAACCTCGAACACCGCATCGATCCCCTGCGGCCAAATCCACAGGTTCAGGAGTTTGTTAGCGGACTTGAACCTGCGAGACGCCTGGAGATTGAAAAATCCCAACCTCAGAGAGTATACATACTTCTCACACATTCACAAGTCATACCATAGAATTGACTATCTATTAATCTAAGGCAAATACCTACACTCAGTCACAGCAACTGACATAGGCCAAATCACAATATCAGACCACGCCCCTATTGCTCTCTTGTTGATAGTGGACAGCCTGCCGAGGAGGGAATGGAACTGGCGCCTGAACTTCACGCTGATAAATGGGTGGGAAAACTTCACAAGCTTAACTGAAAAAATTAGAAGAATTCTTCTCAATTAATGACTCTCACGAAGTTCCCGTCCCAATTATCTGGGAGGCACACAAAGCCTACATAAGAGGGGAATTGATTTCACTAGGCGTCAGGACCAAACGCCAGAGGAACGAGGAAATTAACTCCCTCCTGACTCAAATTTCAAATAAAGAAACCCTTTATAAAAACAACCCGGAAGACAAAACCCTAAAAGAACTCACATACCTGAGGGAGAAACTTAAAAATGTACTAAACATAGAATCAGCCAAGACCCTGCTGTCATCTAAGTACAAGATTTATGTACACGGAGATAGAGGGTCAAAGACAATGATGAAGCTTATTCAAAAGCAAAAAGAGAAAGCATTCATCTCTCAAATTAAAACCTCCACTGGAAAAACGGTGACATCTACAGAAGATATTGCCTTAGAATTCGAAAAATATTACACCGAACTATATAGCCTAGATAAAGACACTGAGACATTACAAGACACCACACTTAACTTTCTAAACAACTTAAATCTCCCCGGACTTTCAGAGGAAGATGCCGCCTCACTCCTACACCAAGTCACGGACGACGAGGTGAGGGAGGTCTTAGCCTCTATCCCCAACGGAAAAAGTCCAGGCCCTGATGGACTCCCCATCATATACTATAAAAAATTCGCCGGTACACTAACCCCACACCTAACCAAACTTTGTAACTCCCTCCTGTCGGGCACGCCCTTACCCAGACAAGCCTTAGAGGCTCACATCTTGCTTATCCCTAAGGAAGGCAAAGCACCAAACTTATGTAGCAATTACAGACCCATTTCACAGCTGAACGCAGATATTAAATTATGGGCAAAAGTACTAGCTCAAAGAATAGCTCCTCTACTTACAAAACTAATAAACCCAGACCAGGTTGGATTGGTCCCGGGAAGAGAGGGCAAATCTAACATGACCAGAGCAATCCACGCAATACACTTTGCCAGGCAAAAAAAACTTCCACTGGTCCTGATCTCTACGGATGCCGAAAAGGCTTTCGACAGGATAAGATGGAAGTATATGCAGGACACCCTGAGCAAGTTTGGCTTCCCGCCCACATTCACTAAAGCCATCCTCTCCCTATACACAGAGCCAACGGCCAAAGTCCATGTCAACGGCATGCTATCCAAACCCTTCCCCATAATAAACGGCACCAGACAAGGTTGCCCACTATCCCCAACACTTTTTATACTGACAATGGAGACACTCCTACAGGAAATCAGGCAAAACTCGGACATTGTAGGCCTCTGAATAGAAGGTAAAACACATACCATGGCGGCCTTCGCGGACGACCTGCTGATGCTGGTCACAAACCCGACCAAGGCACTGGCGGCGCTCATGGGGACGTTCGACCTCTTCGGCAGGCTGTCCAACTTTAAAATAAACTACGACAAGTCAGATGCACTAAACGTTTCCATCTCACCTGAAGTAGTTAAAAAGCTGAAAGAGCAATACGCCTTTAAATGGCCCATGAGCAGCATCAAGTATTTAGGCATCACACTAACTGCCAACCCCTCCCAGCTCTACGAAGCCAACTTCACCCTACTAATTAAAAAAGTGAAAACCCAACTTACACAATTTAACATACCGCTGATTTCATGGCTGGGAAGAAAGAACCTCATCTCCACCTATATATTACCTCAAATAATCTACACCATGCACTCAGTCCCAATAGAGATACCTAACTTCTTTTTCACACACTTACATAAGCTCTTTAGAGGCTTTATATGGGATGGACACAAACCGCGATTGGCGTTCTCCACTCTCACTCAAAAACGCCCCCAGGAAGGCGCAGGACTCCCGAACTTGCAATATTACCATAGGGCGATCCACATTGCCAGGTGGATCCTCTTGACAGACAAAGAAGCAGCTACCCCCTCACTCGACATGGAGAGAGAGGCGCTGGGCAGGGACAATCAAGCACTACTTTGGATAAAAGGCCCCCACCTCGGCAAACATACACGCCTTAGTCCAATCACAAAATGCACAATAAAAGTACTGAGGCTCGAGAGAGCGAAAGCATCGAAAGAAAAACCCATCCCCCCAATGATCCCGGCCAACCTGATACCGGCCATCTTAGCAAACAAACCACTAAGAACAGAAAGAGTATGGGACAAACTCGGCGACCTCACAATTTATGATATCCTTAAAAGCCCCAAACTTAATGACCAAACGCAGCTAGACACTCTCTTGCCACAACACTCACTCGATTTCCTGAGCAGGGCAGGCCTCTTTCAATCACTGAAATGATTCCAGACAACCCATCATGGGGACCTGCGGGACCCCCTCTGGTTTGAAAACTACACCGCACTCCCTTCCCACCCGAAGAGACTGGTCACCGAGCTATACAGAGGCCTTCTCTTGCAGTCTGCCATAGAAAAACCCTGGTTCCTTAGGGAGTGGGAGAGGGAACTAGATCTAACCCTGAACAGAGAAGAGACTCTCAGAGTCCTAAAAAATTCACTTGGATTCTTCAGATGTGTACGGGTTCAGGAGAACTCGTACAAGTTACTCACGAGATGGTACAGAACACCTGTCACATCCTCTAAAATGAAACCGGAGTCTTCAGACATCTGCTGGAGATGCAGGGAAGAGGGGGGAACAGCCCTACACATCTGGTGGCAATGCAGCAGAATCAAACCCTTTTGGCAATCAGTCAATAACCTTATCAACAAAATTTGCCACACAAAACATACATTCAGACCAGAGGAGATACTAATCTGGCTGCCTACAAGGCAATTTAAACCCTCTCACAAAAATTTAGCAACCACTCTCCTCACAGCAGCCAAACTGCTGATCCCCCTATTCTGGCAGAAAAAAGAGAGTCCGCAGATCGCACAATGGGCAGAGAGGGTCTCTCAAATCTTTAGATTTGAAGAGATGCTGACCTGGGAAAACGGCTCGAGAGAAGACTTCACCACCCTATGGACACCCTGGATTCAATACCAGGGCGATAGAGACAATCTAAACCCATAATTAAAAATCTACTTAGAAATCAATCAACTACCAAAAGCCCGTCTGGTTCCACCAAAAGATTTAATTGAATGCGTCTTGCTGTATTTTTCCCCCATGTTAACCAACCCTGAACCCTAACCCCCTCCCCTCCCCTACACCCCCTGTACCCCCTCCTTCCAGACTTATAACATGTGTCAATACACAAATGGAGTACCCGTGACATGATATTCTGTTGCCTTGACTAGTATGTTGAAGTTATCACACGAAATGTTGTACGGTCCTGCGCGGCCAGACTGCACTTGATCATTGTTGACACTGTCATTCAGTTCAATAAAAAGAAATAGTTTAAAAAAAAAAAAGGCCAATATTTAACCGCTGATTGCGGCTGACAGAGGAGCTCTGTGTTTTGGGGTGTAATTACAACAATCAGGGTCATGGCTCTAACAATGCAGTCTGGCCTGGCCAGCTCACTGCCCTACATCCTAGCAGAGCACGGGGCACATACCCTAACTGCCTTTCTCTAGCTATGCCCCTGGGATTACCTGTTCCCAGCACAATATTAGCTAAATATTTTCATTTATGAAACTGCATATACGTTTATAGCAGCAATGCATTCCTTGTGTCCTTTTCCATTCAAATTATGTTGAAGACTCACAATATTCTACTCAACTGTTTCTGTATAAATGATAAGTATAAAGCTATTTAGTAAGCATTCATTAAGCATGATAATAGAAGATAAGTATGATTATACTGTTGGATGCGTCCCAATTTGCTTTTAAGGGTGAACTGTTCAATTCATTGTTAGTCTAAAAACAGTGTAAGGACATATTCAAAACCCCGTGTAGAAGCTGGGCCCAAGAAACTTAGGTGCAACTCATGTCAGAAAACACACAGACATGAGTGCATGCTATCTGATATTCACAAATATAGCATATGTGAAAATAGACAAATATAGGAGATGCAGCAATTTCTTTCATATTGCCCATCAATCCGTGTGTGAGAATGCTTATGTATATAGAAGTGATGGCAAACCTTTTAGACACCGAGTGCCCAAGCTGCAAGACAAAACCCATTTATTTATTGCAAAGTGCCAACACATCAGGGGGCGGGGCTTAGCACGATATATGATTTTTACGTTCGACGTTATAAAAATGACAGGGCCGTTTCAAAATAGACAACATGCAGATTTTGACTGCTTTTTGGATGCAGAAAGGCTGCAGAATTTGCCATGGAAAATTCATTTGAGGACATTCTGCAGCATTTCTGCCATGTGTAAACATACCCCAGCGGTAATAGTGTCCCCCACAGCAGCGCTGGCAGTAATAGTGACCCCAACAGCGGCCCCAGCAGTAATAGTGACCCCCCACAGTGGACCCAGCAGTAATAGTGACACCCCACAGTGGCCCCCTCATTAATAGTGACCCCCCACAGTGGCCCCAGCAGTAATAGTGACCCAACACAGTGGCATCAGCGGTAATAGTGACCCCCCACAGCGGCCCCAGTAGTAATAGTGGCACCCCACAGCGGCCCCCAGTGGTAATAGTGACATCCCATAGAGGACCCAGTAGTAATAGTGACAGCCCACAGTGGCCCCCAGTAGTAATAGTAACATGCCACAGCGGCCCCCAGTAGTAATAGTGACATCCCACAGCAGCCCCAGTAGTAATAGTGACATACCACAGCAGCCCCAGTAGTAATAGTGACATACCACAGTGGCCCCCTGTAGTAATAGTGACATCCCACAGTGGCCCCAGTAATAATAGTGACATCCCACAACAACCCCAGTATTAATAGTGACATCCCACTGTGGCCCCCAGCAGAAATAGTAACATCCCACAGCAGCCCCAGTGGTAATAGTGGCACCCCACAGCGGCCCCCAGTGGTAATAGTGACATCCCACAGTGGCCCCCAGCAGTAATAGTGACATCCCATAGAGACCCCAGTAGTAATAGTGACAGCCCACAGTGGCCCCCAGTAGTAATAGTAACATCCCACAGCGGCCCCCAGTAGTAATAGTGACATCCCACAGCAGCCCCCAGTAGTAGTAGTGACATACCACAGTAGCCCCCAGCAGTAATAGTGACATCCCACAGTGGCCCCCTGTAGTAATAGTGACATCCCACAACAGACCCAGTAGTAATAGTGACATCCCACAGCGGCCCACAGAGGTAGTAGTGACATATCACAGCAGCCCCAGTGGTAATAGTGACATCCCACAGCTGCCCCCAGTAGTAATAGTGACATCCCACAGTGGCCCCCAGTAGTAATAGTAACATCCCACAGCGGTCCCAGTGGTAATAGTGACAGCCCACAGTGGCCCACAGTAGTAATAGTGACATCCCACAGTGACCGCAGTAGTAATAGTGACATCCCACAGCGGCCCCAGTGGTAATAGTGACATCCCATAGCAGCCCCCAGAAGTAATAATGACACCCACAGTGGCCCTCAGCAGTAATAGTGATAGCCTAACAGCGGCCCCCAGGGGTAATACTGACATCCCACGGTGGCCCCAAGTAGTAATAGTGACATAGCGAAATCTCACAGTGCCCCCTACTGGTAATAGTGACATCCCACATTGGCCCCCAGTAGTAATAGTGACATCCCACAGCGGCCCCCAGTGGTAATAGTGACATCCTACAGCAGTGCCAGTGGTAATAGTAACACCCCCCAGCAGCCCCCAGTGGAAATAGTGACATCCCACAGCGGCCCCCAGTTGTAATCGTTACAGCCCACTGAAGCCCCAAGTAGTAATAGCGCCCCCCCCTGCGACCCATATACCTACTCTCTCCTCTTGTTGAAGCCCCGCTGCTCCTCTGCTAGTATTGCTCCCAGTTGCACACTGTGACATCAGTGTGCTGCCCGACGCCTCCTCCTGCTCTCATGGAACCTAAGAGGAGATGTCAGGGGAGGGGGGAGGAGAATCCCGGCTGCATACTGACTCCAGTGTGTGCTGGCATCAGTGCTGCTAGCAGCACAGCTGAGTGAATACTGGCACTAACACGGTGAGCAGCTGATGGTGGCGCATGCCAGCAGGGAGGGCTCTGTGTGCCACCTCTGGCACGCGTGCCATAGGTTCACCACCACTGGTGTATAGGGTAATTCAAAGTATTTCTGCAAATGTGACAAATATACTGCCACAAAAAGTGGCCTGGGGGTTGTTTCACACATAGAGGGTGATTTATAAAACTGTGCCCAAAAAAACTGTTTATTGCCAATAGAAATCAATCACAGCACAGCCTCTTATTCTGCTTCTGCTTTAGAAAAATGAAAATTGTAGTGTTACTGATTGCTTTGGGCAAAAAAAAGTAGTTTTCATTTCAAACAGTTTCATAACTTTGTCCCATAATGTTTTAAAACCAAATTAATGTTTTGCTGCATTTTTGTTGCATTTTTAAGGCAAAAAACAGCATTCAAATGTTAGCTATAGCTCAGTAGGGAGTTGTGAAGCACACTGCAAATAGTGGATTTTTTGTGGCATTTTTCCTCACTTTTTGTGTACTCCTTGAAACCATGGCATATTTTTCAAAATGCAGCATTTATGTAGGCATGACAAATGAATTCAAGGCTCAAGGTCCAGATGAATTACATCTTAGGATACTAAAGGAAGCAGCTGAGGTAATTGCTGAGCCACTCTCCTTAATCTTTGAAAATTCATAGAGAACAAATGAAGTCCCAGAAGATTGGGAAAGTTGTCCCTATCTTCAAAAAAGGGAAGAAAGTGGATCCAGGAAACTACAGGCCTGTGAACCCGACTTCTATGCCAGGAAAGATCTTTGAACAAATTATTGACCAGTATGTATACAAGTACTTGGATAAAAATGGAGTAATTAACCAGAGCCAGCATGGGTTTGTAACAAACAAGTCATGCCAGACAAATCTAATTTCCTTCTATGACAGAATCACTGACTGGGTTGATCAGGGAAATGCGGTGGATATAGTATATTTCGACTTTAGTAAAGCATTTGACAAAGTATCTCATACCATTCTTATTGAAAAAATGCCCAAATATGGGATTGACAAGACAACTGTTAGGTGGATTAACAACTGGCTGAGTGATCGTACTGAAAGAGTGGTCATAAATGGCTGCATATTCAAGTGGAAGAAGGTATCAAGTGGGGTACCACAAGGCTCTGTCCTAGGCCCAGTGTTGTTCAACATTTTTATAAATGATCTGGAGGAGGGAATTGATGGGAAACTGATCAAATTTGCCAATGACACAAAGCTAGGAGGGATAGCTAACACTAGGTAAGAGAGAGGGACTATTCAAAAAGATCAAGAAAAGCTTGAACATTAGGGTGGTGACTATCAGAATGGTATTTAATAGAGATGAGCGAGCACCAAAATGCTCGGGTGCTCGTTATTCGGGACGAACTTTTCGCGATGCTCGAGGGTTCGTTTCGAGTAACGAACCCCATTGAAGTCAATGGGCGACCCGAGCATTTTTGTATTTCGCCGATGCTCGCTAAGGTTTCCTTGTGTGAAAATCTGGGCAATTCAAGAAAGTGATGGGAACGACACAGCAACGGATAGGGCAGGCGAGGGGCTACATGTTGGGCTGCATCTCAAGTTCACAGGTCCCACTATTAAGCCACAATAGCGGCAAGAGTGGGGCCCCCCCCCTCCCAAAAACTTTTACTTCTGAAAAGCCCTCATTAGCATGGCATACCTTAGCTAAGCACCACACTACCTCCAACAAAGCACAATCACTGCCTGCATGACACTCCACTGCCACTTCTCCTGTGTTACATGCTGCCCAACCGCCCCCCCTCCCCCCCACAGCGCACACCTAAGTGTCCCTGCGCAGCCTTCAGCTGCCCTAATGCCTCACCACCCTCATGTCTATTTAGAAGTGCGTCTGCCATGAGGAGGAACCGCAGGCACACACTGCAGAGGTTGGCACGGCTAGGCAGCGACCCTCTTTAAAAGGGGCGGGGCGATAGCCCACAATGCTGTACAGAAGCAATGAGAAATAGAATCCTGTGCCACCGCCATCAGGAGCTGCACACGTGGGCATAGCAATGGGGAACCTATGTGCCACACACTATTCATTCTGTCAAGGTGTCTGCATGCCCCAGTCAGACCGTGGTTTTTAATTCATAGACACAGGCAGGTACAACTCCCTATTGTGAAGTCCCTGTGGACCCACAGCATGGGTGGTTCCCTGGAACCCACCGGCGGTACATAAAAATATCCCATTGCATTGCCCAACACAGCTGAGGTAGTAATGTCGTGCTTAATGCAGGTGGGCTTCGGCCCACACTGCATGCCCCAGTCAGACTGGGGTTCTTTACAAGTGGACACAGATGCATTTATAATTCCCTGTGGACCCACAGCATGGGTGGGTGCCAGGAAGCCACCAGTGGTACATAGAAATATCCCATTGCATTGCCCAACACAGCTGAGGTAGTAATGTCGTGCTTAATGCAGGTGGGCTTCGGCCCACACTGCATGCCCCAGTCAGACTGGGGTTCTTTACAAGTGGACACATGTAGGTTAAACTCCGTGTGCACCTACAGCATGGGTGGCTCCCTGGAACCCACCGGCGGTACATAAAAATATCCCATTGCATTGCCCAACACAGCGGATGTAACGTCAGCTGTAATGCAGGTGGGCTAAAAATTCATTTGATTACACTGTAGGCGAGGGCCCACAAAAATTGCTGTATCAACAGTACTAATGTACATCCAAAAAATTGGCCATGCCCAACCAAGATGGCAGGTGAAACCCATTAATCGCTTTGGTTAATGTGGCTTAAGTGGTAACTAGGCCTGGAGGCAGCCCAGTTTAACGAAAAATTGGTTCAAGTTAAAGTTCCAACGCTTTTCAGAGCATTGAAACATCTAAAAATTGTTTAGAAAAATTATGAGTGAGCCTTGTGGCCCTAAGAAAAATTGCCCGTTCAGCGTGATTACGTGAGGTTTCAGGAGGAGGAGCAGGAGGAGGAGGAGGACGAATATTAGACACAGATTGATGAAGCAGAAATGTCCCCGTTTTGGATGGTGAGAGAGAACGTAGCTTCCATCCGCGGGTGCAGCCTACGTATTGCTTACGTATCGCTGCTGTCCGCTGGTGGAGAAGAGAAGTCTGGGGAAATCCAGGCTTTGTTCATCTTGATGAGTGTAAGCCTGTCGGCACTGTCGGTTGACAGGCGGGTACGCTTATCTGTGATGATTCCCCCAGCCGCACTAAACACCCTCTCCGACAAGACGCTAGCCGCAGGACAAGCAAGCACCTCCAGGGCATACAGCGCTAGTTCAGGCCACGTGTCCAGCTTCGACACCCAGTAGTTGTAGGGGGCAGAGGCGTCACCAAGGATGGTCGTGCGATCGGCTACGTACTCCCTCACCATCCTTTTACAGTGCTCCCGCCGACTCAGCCTTGACTGGGGAGCGGTGACACAGTCTTGCTGGGGAGCCATAAAGCTGGCCAGGCCCTTAAAGACTGTTGCACTGTCTGGGCTGTACATGCTGCTCGATCTACGCACCTCCCCTGCTACATGGCCCTCGGAACTGCGCCTTCTGCCACTAGCGCTGTCGGATGGGAATTTTACCATCAGCTTGTCCGCCAGGGTCCTGTGGTATAGCAATACTCTCGAACCCCTTTCCTCTTCGGGAATGAGACTGGGAAGGTTCTCCTTATAGCGTGGGTCGAGCAGTGTGTACACCCAGTAATCCGTAGTGGCCAGAATGCGTTGAATGCGAGGGTCACGAGAAAGGCATCCTAACATGAAGTCAGCCATGTGTGCCAGGGTACCTGTACGCAACACATGGCTGTCCGCACTAGGAAGATCACTTTCAGGATCCTCCTCCTCCTCCTCCTCCTCCTCCTCCTCCTCAGGCCATACACGCTGAAATGATGACAGGCAACCAGCATGGGTACCGTCAGCAGTGGGCCAAGCTGTCTCTTCCCCCTCCTCCTCATCCTCCTCATCCTCCACCTCCTCCTCCTGAACGCGCTGAGATATAGACAGGAGGGTGCTCTGACTATCCAGCGACATACTGTCTTCCCCCGGCTCTGTTTCCGAGCGCAAAGCGGCTGCCTTTATGGTTTGCAGGGAACTTCTCAAGATGCATAGCAGAGGAATGGTGACGCTAATGATTGCAGCATCGCCGCTCACCACCTGGGTAGACTGATCAAAGTTTCGAAGGACCTGGCAGATGTCTGCCAACCAGGCCCACTCTTCTGAAAAGAATTGAGGAGGCTGACTCCCACTGCGCCGCCCATGTTGGAGTTGGTATTCCACTATAGCTCTACGCTGCTCATAGAGCCTAGCCAACATGTGGAGCGTAGAGTTCCACCATGTGGGCACGTCGCACAGCAGTCGGTGCACTGGCAGATTAAAGCGATGTTGCAGGGTGCGCAGGGTGGCAGCGTCCGTGTGGGACTTGCGGAAATGTGCGCAGAGCCGGCGCACCTTTACGAGCAGGTCTGACAAGCGTGGGTAGCTTTTCAGAAAGCGCTGAATCACCAAATTAAAGACGTGGGCCAGGCATGGCACGTGCGTGAGGCTGCCGAGCTGCAGAGCCGCCACCAGGTTACGGCCATTGTCACACACGACCATGCCCGGTTGGAGGCTCAGCGGCGCAAGCCAACGGTCGGTCTGCTCTGTCAGACCCTGCAGCAGTTCGTGGGCCATGTGCCTCCTATCTCCTAAGCTGAGTAGTTTCAGCACGGCCTGCTGACGCTTGCCCACCGCTGTGCTGCCACGCCGCGCGACACCGACTGCTGGCGACGTCCTGCTGCTGCTGACACACCTAGATTGCGAGACAGAGGTTGAGGAGGAGGAGGAGGAGGAGGGTGGTTTAGTGGACGAGGCATACACCGCCGCAGATACCACCACCGAGCTGGGGCCCGCAATTCTGGGGGTGGGTAGGACGTGAACGGTCCCGGGCTCTGACTCTGTCCCAGCCTCCACTAAATTCACCCAATGTGCCGTCAGGGAGATGTAGTGGCCCTGCCCGCCTGTGCTTGTCCACGTGTCCGTAGTTAAGTGGACCTTGCCACTAACCGCATTGGTGAGGGCGCGTACAATGTTGCGGGAGACGTGGTCGTGCAGGGCTGGGACGGCACATCGGGAAAAGTAGTGGCGACTGGGAACTGAGTAGCGCGGGGCCGCCGCCGCCATCATAGCTTTGAAGGACTCCGTTTCCACAACCCTATACGGCAGCATCTCAAGGCTGATAAATTTGGCTATGTGGACAGTTAACGATTGAGCATGCGGGTGCGTGGCGGCGTACTTGCGCTTGCGCTCCAACAGTTGCGCTAGCGACGGCTTGACTGTGTGGTGCGAGACATTGGTGGATGGGGCCGAGGACAGCGGAGGTGAGGGTGTGGGTGCAGGCCATGAGACGGTTGTGCCTGTGTCCTGAGAGGGAGGTTGTATCTCAGTGGCAGGTTGGGGCACAGGGGGAGAGGCAGCGGTGCAAACCGGAGGCGGTGAACGGCCTTCGTCCCACCTTGTGGGGTGCTTGGCCATCATATGTCTGTGCATGCTGGTGGTGGTGAGGCTGTTGGTGGTGGCTCCCCGGCTGATCTTGGCGCGACAAAGGTTGCACACCACTGTTCGTCGGTCGTCAGGCGTCTCTGTGAAAAACTGCCAGACCTTAGAGCACCTCGGCCTCCGAAGGGTGGCATGGCGCGAGGGTGTGCTTTGGGAAACACTTGGTGGATTATTTGGTCTGGCCCTGCCTCTACCCCTGGCCACCGCACTGCCTCTTGCAACCTGCCCTGCTGATGCCCTTGCCTCCCCCTCTGAAGACCTGTCCTGAGTAGGCGTTGCACACCAGGTGGGGTCAGTCACCTCATCGTCCTGCTGCTCTTCCTCCGAATCCTCTGTGCGCTGCTCCCTTGGACTTACTGCCCTTACTACAACCTCACTGCAAGACAACTGTGTCTCATCGTCATCGTCCTCCTCACCCACAGAAACTTCTTGAGACAGTTGGCGTAAGTCCCCAGCCTCTTCCCCCGGACCCCGGGAACTTTCGAATGGTTGGGCATCAGTGACGATAAACTCCTCTGGTGGGAGAGGAACCGCTGCTGCCCAATCTAAGCAGGGGCCCGAGAACAGTTCCTGGGAGTGTTCCCGCTCCTGAGCAGGTGTCATTGTAGTGGAGTGAGGAGGCTGGGAGGAAGGAGGAGCAGCAGACAGAGGATTCGGATTTGCAGCACTGGACGGCGCAGAACTGTGGGTGGATGATAGCTTGCTCGAAGCACTTTCTGCCATCCAGGACAGGACCTGCTCACACTGCTCATTTTCTAATAAAGGTCTCCCGCGTGGACCCATTAATTGGGCGATGAATGTGGGGACGCCAGAAACGTGCCTCTCTCCTAATCGCGCAGCAGTCGGCTGCGACACACCTGGATCAGGAGCTCGGCCTGTGCCCACACCCTCACTTGGCCCTCCGCGTCCTCGGCCATGTCCACGTCCTCTAGGCTTACCCCTACCCCTCAGCATGCTGTATTACCAGTGATTTGATTTCCCAGGCAGGAAATAAATTGGCGCAAGCCTGCAGGCCAAATATAATGTTTTCGCTTTTTTGCAAACGGAAGACCCCACTGCGTGTATTCAATGAACAAGAAGTTTAATATCTGTGGTGTGGCCCTCAAAAAGTGTCACACAACTATAGTGTAGCAGAGTTATTAACTCTAGCAGAGCAGGTATTTGCCAGTCAGGATACACAATGGCGCTAGGCTGCAGTAAAGCGTAGCTGGTTGCGTCAGATTTTTGTACGTTGTACACGCAGCACACACGTACACGCAGACCTTAGGACTGACACAGGCAGGCCAAATATAATTTCTTTTCCTTTTTAGCTTAGGGAAGACCCCACTGCGTATATTCAATGAACAAGAAGTTTAATATCTGTGGTGTGGCCCTCAAAAAGTGTCACACAAGTATAGTGTAGCAGAGTTATTAACTCTAGCAGAGCAGGTATTTGCCAGTCAGGATACACAATGGCGCTAGGCTGCAGTAAAGCGTAGCTGGTTGCGTCAGATTTTTGTACGTTGTACACGCAGCACACACGTACACGTAGACCTTAGGACTGACACAGGCAGGCCAAATATAATTTTTTTCCTTTTTAGCAAAGGGAAGACCCCACTGCGTGTATTCAATGAATAATAAATGTCTTCTGGCCCTGCCTACACAATTCTATCCCTGTAGTATTAATGCCGGGTGCAATGCTCTGCACAACCGGTTTTGAGAAAAAAAAAAAATATGCAACACTGTTAACAGCAGCCTGGACAGTACTGCACACGGATAGAAGTGGCCCTAGAAAGGACCGTTGGGGTTCTTGAAGCCTACACTAACTCCTAACACTCTCTCTGCCTAACCCCCACTTCTGTCCCTATTGCTGGGCGCAATGCTCTGCAGATCCAATTTTGGACAAAAAAAATAAAAAATACTGTGCTAACACAGTACTGCACACTAGTAGATGTGGCCCTGAGAAGGGCCGTTGGGGTTCTTGAAGCCTACACTGACTCCTAACGCTCTCCCTACAGCAGCACCAGCAGCAGCACTTTCCCTCAGCTAAGTCACAAGGCATGTGTGGCGAGCCGCGGGAGGGGCCGATTTTTATACTCGGGTGACATCTGATCGCCCCAGCCACTCACAGCAGGGGGGTGGTATAGGGCTTGAACGTCACAGGGGGAAGTTGTAATGCCTTCCCTGTCTTTCAATTGGCCAGAAAAGCGCGCTAACGTCTCAGAGAGGAAACTGAAAGTAACCGGAACACCGCGTGGTACTCGTTACGAGTAACGAGCATCCCGAACACCCTAATATTCGCACGAATATCAAGCTCGGACGAGTACGTTCGCTCATCTCTAGTATTTAACAATGAGAAATGTCCTACATCCGGGCAAGAAAAATGTAAAAAACACACACAGTATGGGAGGATTTGGGCTAAGCAGCAGCACATGTGAAAAAGAGTTGGGTATACTCATAGATCATAGACTGAACGTGAGTCAATAATGTGATGCAGCAGCCAAAAAGGCAAACACAATTCTGGGATGTGTTAAGAGAAGCAGAGAGTCTAGATCATGTGAAGTAATTATCCCCCTCTACTCTTTCTTAGTCAGACCTCATCTGGAATACTGTGTCTAGTTCTGGGCACCCCTCTTTAAAAATGACATAGACAAACTGGAGCAAGTTCAGAGAAGAGTTACCAAGATATTGAATGGTCTGCAAATCATGTCCTATGAGGAACAGTTAAAGGATCTGGGAATGTTTAGCTTGCAAAGAAAAGTCTGAGAGGAGACTTAATGGCTGTCTACACATATCTGAAGGGCTGTCATAGTGCAGAGGGATCGGCCCTATTCTTATTTGCACAATGAAAGACCAGAAGCAATGGGATGAAACTGGAAGGGAGGAGACACAAATTAGATATTAGAAAAAACTTTCTGACAGTGAGGGTGATCAATGAGTGAAACAGGTTACCACGGGAGGTGGTGAGTTCTCCTTCAATGGAAGTCTTCAAACAAAGGCTATACAAATATCTGTCTGGGATGATTTAGTGAATCCTGCACTGAGCAGGAGGTTGGCCCCGATGGCCCTGGAGGTTCCTTCCAACTCTACCATTCTACGATTTATTTCTGGTGTTTTCTCATAGAGATTTCTATAAGAAAGAAAAACTAATCAAAAATATATCACATAACAGAAGGTCACTAAAAAATCGCATTGATTTTATGGCTTTTTTTAACAAGCCCAAAAACCTGCACAAGTAAAATGTGTAAACATTTTTTTTTTTTATAATCAATATTTATTGAAATTTTTTGAATATATGACAAACAAAATCACACTGAGAGGTATAAATGGTTACATTAGCAGGAATTGGCTGTTAAAGGTTACAGTGTGCGTCTTAGAATTGTTGAAAACATCCAAAACAATGGTGTAACAGAGAACTGAATGTGGCCGGGTTGACCTGACCCGAGGCAGGCCCCAAATCGTACCAACCCATAGCCTCAATATATTTAACCGGGGAGACAAAATGGATTAGGGAGAGGGAGAGACTCCATGAGGATGGAGGTAGGGAAGGGAGGGGGGAGGGGGTGTTAGGAATCTTGCACGGTATCTTCACTTGGAGAAAGGGGTAGACTAATAGATGTGTGACTCAAAGGACTCCAACCTGGGGTTATGATCCAGTGTAATAAGGAGGGCTCCAGCTCCGGAGCAGGTCCGCGGTCGTTGTGACCGACAACTCAGAGACATGGGGGCAACATTGTCTAGATTTCTTCCATTCTATCTCAAAGTGGGGGCTTACTCTCTTAGCTAGCTAATCTCCCCTCTGATGGATCGCCACGGGCTCCATATTTTTAAGAAAGTTTCATGGGTGCCCCTAGACCAACTAGTCAATTCCTCAAGATTCGAGAGGAGATCGACTTTGTCCTTCCACATTGACAATGTGGGGGTATCCCTTTGACGCCACAAGAGGGGGATGAGGGACTTAGCTGCGCCCAGCAAGAATGCTATTAATTTATGCTTCAGAGGATGAAAGGCGGCAGTCGGTTTCCACAGGAGAACCACCTCAGGGTAGAGGGTCAGACCCGGTGAGAGCCTTTTCAGCACGCACCCGGCGTCGCCCCAGAAAGAAGACAATTTCGGGCATTCCCACCAGATATGGAGGTATGAGCCTGTAGAGGAATCACATCTCCAACAAGTGTCCTGTGAGGCCAATTTATGGTCAGAAAGCCACTGAGGAGTTCTGTACCATCTCACTAAGAGTTTATAGTGAGACTCCTGAGAGATGACGCAGGGGGAGAGACCGAATGCGGTCTTAAGTATTAATTTCATATCGCTCTGAGACAGGGACAACCGGAGTTCCCTCTCCCACGAGGAGATGAAGGCTGGCTTCAAGTTCATCGGGGGAGAGACAAACTGCTTACGGATAAAAGTTACCTTCCTTTTATTTGGGTTGCTCTCTCCCAGCGCCACCTCGAAGCAGGTCAGGGGCCTAGGCGTTTTATGCAGGGTTAGAAAGTCTTTAAGAGCTTTGGTCACGTGGGCCGACACCAAAAAGGGAAGTGAGTGGTTGGGAATAAGTTCTTTTAGTATGTCCGAGGGAGATCTGTGTGCTAAGGAGTAAATTTCGGAAATTTTCCTCTCTGTAAAAATCTTCCAGGTACTTGCTGAACATGGGTCTAGACGTAGATCCAGAAATTTATGTAGCGCACAAAGAGGGGAAAGGGGGGATGGGCACTCTCTTAGTTTATCCCAAGTCTCCAGAGATCCTCAAAGTAGAGGGTTCATCTTTTTCCTTTTCCTAGTTATCTGATTGGGAACCCAGAGGTCCTGAAGAAGGGAGGGACTGTATGCCCCTTTAGCGAAGGCCTGGACTAGGTGGTCTTTGGTCGGCTGGACCAGCTCCATCCAGTGGCTTAATTGAATGGTGAGGTAGAGTTCTCTGAGACAGGGCATGTCCACTCCTCCTTCGTTTCTACTCCTGACCAAAAGACAATGAGCTAATCTCAGCCTCTTCCCCTTCCAGATATATTTTGAAAAGGCCGAACGCAGGTTTTTGAAAAAGGAGTTCGGGATGAAAATTGGGAGGAGTCGAATCTTGGTGGTAATAATTGGAAGAACATAAGATTTTAAAAAATTCTTCCTCCCCAGCCATGAAATGAAAGGAAGATCATAAGATCGTAGTAGGTTTTTCATCTTGGCTAGAAGTGGGATGAAATTTGCAGCAAAGAGGTCTTCAGCTTTTTTTGTAAATTTTATGCTTAAGAAGTGAATATCTGAAGTGGACCAAGAAAATGGGGAATTAATCTTCAGGGCATTACACCTAGCGGGGGGCATGGAGATATTGAGTAATGTAGACTTATAATAATTTATTTTGAAATTGGAGAGGACCCCAAATTCATCCAGAAGGCTAGTAAGTCGGGGCAGTCCACCCTCAGGGTTTGTAATCAGGAAGACTATATCGTCGGCATAAGCGGCTGTAGAGAGGACTGCCTGGTCGATCCCCAGTCCACGGATGACAGGGTCAATCCTGATTTTTTTGTAGAAAGGGTTCGAGGGCGAGAATGAAGAGGGCAGGGGAGAGAGGGCAACCCTGTCGGGTTCCATTACTTATGTTGAAGGGGGGGGGGGGAATAAAATGTTATTTATTTTGAGCCTGGCATGGGGAGCGGCGTAGATGGAAAAGATAGCATCTATAAAAGCAGGAGGGAGATTAAAATGGGCGAGAAAAAGTTCCATGTACAGCCAGTTGACCCGATCAAAAGCTTTTTCGGCGTCGGAGCCTACTAGAACTAGGGGGATATTTTGAGCTTGGGCATATCTCACCGCATGGAGCAACCTAATGCAATTATCTTTGCCCTCCCTGCCTTTGACGAAACCAGTCTGCTCAGGGTTGACTAGGTCGGGAATGTGTTTTTCTAGCCTTTTAGCTAGGAGTTTAGCCCACAACTTCATGTCGAAGTTAATTAGAGATATAGGCCTGTAGCTCCCACAGGCTTCCGGGTCCTTGTTATCTTTGTGTATCAAGGTTATGTGGGCCTCTTGAGCTTGTTTGGGGAGGGATGCACCTTGTAGTAGTGAATTGAATAATTCAGTTAATTGAGGGACTAAGATGGCTTTGAGAGATTCATAGTAAATTAACAGGAGGCCATCTGGTCTGGGCTTTTTCCCGGCGGGGAGGAGGCCAAGAGCTCTTCAACTTCCTGTGAGGTGACTGGTCTCGTCAAGGTGGCTGCTGTCTCTTCGTCTAGTTTAGGAAGGTTAAGTTTGCCTAGGAAGGAACTAATCAAGGTTTGGAAGTTAAGATTTTCGTCTGGAGAGAGGGGTTTGTGAATGTTGTAAAGGCGAGAGTAGAATGTCTGGAACTCTATTGCGATATCTGTAGAGGAGGTGACCGAGAGGCCGGAGCTAGTTTTGATGTAGTTAATAAGATTCCTGGAACGGGCTTTTTTGATTAGTGTTGATGTTAACTTGCTGCCTTTGTTGCCTTGAACATAGAACGCGTGTCTGAGATATAAGTGTTTTTTATTGTATTTGGCTTCGAAGGAGAGTTTTAGGTCCTTTCTGAGGGAAATCAGTTTGTCGAGTGTAGACTTACACTGGGAATGCTTTACGGCTTATTCTAATTTGGCAATTTGTTGTAGTTTCTCATCTATCTCTTTTTGCAGTTTTTTCTTAGTCCTGGAACCTAGAGCAATTAATAGGCCTCTCGAGACCGCCTTATGGACTTCCCATGTCATAGGCATTGAGACATCATGGGTTTTGTTAGGCCGGAAATATTCATCAACAGCGGTTTGTATTTGTTGCCTGTCCTCTTCAGAGTCCAGAAGAGAGGGGTTTAATTTCCATCCCCACTCCCTTGGGGAGGGGCATGGGAGGTTGATGTTAATGTGGAGAGGTGCGTGATCAGAGATCACAATAGGATCTATGGTGGCTCTGACCACAAACTCTAGAAGGGGAGAAGACAATAGGATATAGTCCAGGCGTTGGAAGGAGGAGTGGACAGGGGAATAGAAGGTGTAGTCTTTGACAGAGGGGTTCATGTGGCGCCAAGCATCTGTGATACCTATTTCTGTCAGACTACGGCTCAGTCTCCTCAATTTCGCCTGCGAAATTTGTGATTTACCTACTGAGGAATCTAAAAGGGGACATAGGGTCAGGTTTAGATCCCCCCCCCAACAAGATCGGGCCGGTAGCAAATTGCTTGAGCACCTCTAATTCTCTGATCAGCCAGGGCTGGTATTGTCCGCTATTAGGTGCGTATAGATTTGCAAGGGTGAGCCTACAATTGCGTAAGGAGCCTCTTAAAAATAAGACTCTTCCCTCCTCATCGGAGTATTGGGCCTCACAGGAGAAAGGGATAGATTTGTGTAATAAAATTGAGACTCCCTTTGAAGCAGAGGTCGGGTGCGAGCTATAGAACCCCTGCGGGAACTGTTTTCCCGGGAGGGCTAGGCATCTATTTCCCTTAAAGTGGGTCTCCTGTAAGAAAGCAATTTTAGTACCATACCTTTTTAGTAGAAGCGAAATGTGATGCCTCTTGGAAGAGGAATTCAGACCTCTTACGTTAAACATGGTTATTCGCAGAGGTTCGTCCATGTTGGTGAAGTCTAGGCCGCAGATAAATCTCTATTGATGTTTAGATAAAGAAGAAAGTGTCAGATATAAAGAGACAGCAATTTGGTGATCTATAAATCTCGAGGATTACGAGATTCAAGAGAGGGACTGGTAGAAGAAAGGGGGAGGAATGAAGGGGAGGCTGGCGACACAAAAGGAGGGAGAAGACAAACACTTTTCAAAACACAAAAAGGTTTAGAACTGTTCTCTCAAGGAGAGTTTGACGAGACCCGATGTTGTGGGTCAGCTTGTAAGCGGGGGGGAGGGAGGGAGGGGGCGAGTTGGCTGGGCTATAAAGTATTAAAGGCCAGTCAACTTTGTACAGCCTGGACTATCAGGCGCCCAGCGAGCCCTCCAGGGGTTATGGTATTAAAGAGGTTCAAAACAACCTCTAGAAACAGGGTCTACTCAGGGAGAGAACATGAGAGCATAATAAAAAATACATAAACATTTTAGGATAGTATAACCAAGCGGAATTATTTATGAAAGGGAGCATCTAAAAAGCGCTAAACCGTCAGACCGCGCCGGGGATGATGACCCAAGAAAAATGCTTATATGGCCATAATGTCCATCCTCGGAATAAGGAAGGGGGTCAAGGTCCCGGAGAAAGGGCAGGGCCGGTAAACCAGGGAGCCAGACATATCAAGTGTCCGCATTATTGGTGGCCTCCTTCGCTTTCTTTATTTTCCCTCTAGGAGACTTCGGGTTAGCGGCTTGTTGCCATGCCTCCGGTTGCAATAATTTCGGCAGTTTAGGGAACTCTGGAAGAGGGAGCCAGCAGGGGCAGGTTGATGGGGGCTATCTCAAGGTGGGCCCAAGCTCTCTGCAGATCTTCCGGAAAGCGTATAATGAGCCTGCGCCCCTTGACGGAGACTCCAAGGCCGAAAGGGAATAGCCATGAGTACTTTATGTCCTTTGCCCTCAGTGCCTCCAGGAGTGGGCGAAGGAGGTGGTGTTTGTATAGAGTAGAGTGCCAGATCTTGAAAGATCTGTAAAGGGTAGTCATCATATCTTAAGTCCTTATGTAATCTGGCGGCTTTAAGTATGGCGAAAGCATCCTGAAAAGATAGCAATTTGCATATGATGTCCCTTGGGGGATTGTTTACAGAGGGAGGGGGTCTGAGAGCCCTATGAATGCGCTCTATGCTGATGTTAGAGGCTTTTTCGGCACCCAACAAAAGTTCAAAAATCTCTGCACCTACCTTGAACAAAGACTCTGCTGCAAACAATTCGGGGGGTCCCTTTATACGGATGTTGCAACGCCTATTGTGATTTTCCAGGTCCTCTTGAGAGATTAGGGTGCCTGACCAATCAGAGGCAGCTCTCACTCACACCCATTCATGAATTCATGAATGGGTGAGTGAGTGCTGCCTCTGATTGGCTCAGCGCAGGGACCAATCAGGGGCAGCTCTCACTCACACCCATTCATGAATTCATGAATGGGTGTGAGTGAGAGCTGTCTCTGATTGGTCAGGCTGTGACCAATCAGAGGCAGCTCATTCAGCAGGCGGGGATTTTAAATCCCCGGCTGCTGAATACTACTCAGTGCAGTTCAGAAGAACTGCCGGCCAGACGCGGCTTAATTCCAGCTGCAGCGGAAAGGTGAGTATACATTTTTTTTTTATTTTTACACATTTTAGGATGATTTTCAGGTAAGGGCTTATATTTTTAAGCCCTTCCCGAAAATTCATCCTGCGCTCGCCGGCAGCCCATTGCTTTCAATGGAGACGGCTGTATTGCCGGCTCCATTGAATTCAATGGGCAAACATCATTCTTCTCTGCCACAGCTGTTACAGCTGTGGCAGAGGAGAATGATTTGTCTACTATATGTTCTCAATGGGGTCGGCGCTGCTGCCGTCGGCCCTATTGAGCGCATATAGAGAAGAGAACAGGAATCGCAGATCGCAGATAGGTGCGATCTGCGATTTCTGTTCTATAATTTATCGGACGAGCGCATAAAAAGCGCTCATGTGTCCGATACCATTGCAAAGCAATGGTTTTATAAAATTGCCGGACGCATGCGCATGCGCAAATCGCGCGAAAAAACGCCCGTGTGACTAAGGCCTCAAAGTTCTGTTTTCAGCAGCTGGGAGGGAACCCCCTGATTCAATTACACAGCGGTGGAAAAAACCACGGTGCGAATTCTGCTTACCTCAAGATAGGTGTGGGTGGCATAGGTGGGACCAACATCTATCAGACTTTTATGTCATATCCACTGAGATGAGAACACTTCTTAGGAAGCTTCCACACACCGGAATATTCTGCAATACCCTGTGGAGTTTTCCATTGTGCGGAAAATATTGCACCAAAATTTATATGTTTAGCATGCGGATTTTGATGCAGATTTGAAAATGGATTAATTCTGCCAGCAATTTTGTGTCAAAAATCCACATTCAGACATGCAGGTTTTGATATTGGAATAATCCAGTGCATGTAAAGTAGAACAATTTCACTACAGATGAAAGAAAAATAATACATAACATTAGTTTTGCACCATAGTTTGGAAAACTAACATGAACAGAAATACATCTTGTCAATAGTTGCATTTGCATAAAGTTGTTGTTCACTCAATGACCGAAAGGCACGCCACGTGCAAATGACTAAAACTAATCAAATCTCAAAGTGCTTACAATGCCATTACACTCTAATCGATAAAAAGCATAAACAGCATGAGATTAATTGAAACATTTGAAAGAATTGCAGTGGCCTCCGTCTGCTGGCCAGTAACATGAACCGCTGAGAACGGCCTTCATATTCCTATAACTACATATAATCATCCTCACACTTATATGTGTGACAAGTGAGAAAAAGATATTTCATCTTAATAGCATGTGAATTATATTACCAGGCGTGAAGATTAATTTGAATTAAATGTGAAAAGAAACACAGATGTATCTGTAACCATAAACCATTTTTCTCTCCTTTCTGGGAATCAAAACAGTGGAATTTGCCGTATTTAATATACTTCCACGTATTCCTGTAATAAATGAGTTTATGCTTGCTGCATTAAGCACACTCATGAGATTTTCTATCTTTCTTCAATTGTTTCTCATATGTCATATAATGCCAAGTAAATGCAATCGGGTCTATTTACTTAGACTGGCATCTTATATGCCGGCTACGTAAACACTGTGCCTGACTACAAATGCATTAATCCTCCGGTTTTGGGGCAAAAGTCTGTCCTACGACCAGAGGAGGGGTATATTACCTGTAGTTGTTCTTCTCTGCCATCCCTCTGCCAGTTTCAGGTCCCATTTTCACCTGTTCAAGATGGCCAAAGCAATCTTCTAACTCTTCCCACAGTGCATTGGTAGTATTAGATTACAGAGCTTAAACAGACAAACGTGTTTGCGCACGTCTTTGTGTGCGTGAAAATCACGCCCGTAAAATGGAAAAATAGAATCTATTGATTTTAGTGGGTTTATTCTCATGAGCATGTTTTAAGTGGGCAATTCCTGCATGTGAGAAAAGATAGGGCCAGCCCTGGCTTTCTGCGTTTTAGGCAGCAAGGTGCTATAGAAGTCTATGGCAAGTTCATAAAAGGAAGGGGAGAGTGTGACACTGCGTAAAATATAGGGGAAAGAAGACAGCTGGCCTGTTACCATGCAGGGCAGCGCAGGGTCCCGCGGTCAGCGCACCACCCCGGCGTCAGCTCCGGCGTCCTGGAGCCCTGACGTCGGGGCTCTACCGGCGACGTGGAATGGCTGGTGTGCGGCGGCGTGGGCGTGTCCGCCCGTAGGGCGCCGCCCGCACTCCTCCATCTCTCTTGTGCAGTAGTGGGGGAGCTGGCTCCTCCCACTCTCCGCCCTGGGGCGGAGTCTTTCGTTTATAAGGCTGGCAGTGACCTGAGATCACTGCCAGTTATTGGTTCTGTTAGCCACTAGTCAGTTCTGCCTGTCTCAGTCAGTCAGTACTAGTTGCTAGTCAGTTTCTTTCTAGTATGCCTTTTACTCAGTCTGTTCTGGTTCTGTCTGCTACTAGCTAGTCTGTCAGCAGCTAGCCCTAGTTTGCCAGTCAGTTTCCTTCAGCCTGCCTGTAACTTTGTTTGTTCTGTTGGTCTTTTCCATCTGCCTCTCTGTCGGCCCTCTGTCCCCCCATCAGTTAGTTTCTCTTGTCAGTCGCCAAGTCCCTAGCCAGCGCAGGGACCGGCGTCCAGTTGTCCGCCTGGGATTAGCCAGGGCCGAGGCAAGTAGGCAGGGACAGTGGGGTGCGGGAAGTTCAGGGCACCCCATCTGGCGCTCAGGGGTCAGAGTGCCGTAACATGGCCCTTATTAGGCTATTAATTTCCACGGAGAGGGAGTATCACGTATGTATCTGAACTAGCTCTGTAAACACAAACATTACAGAACTATGCACTTACACATGCACAACAGCCTGTTTATTGCCCTCTCCAAACCTTGTGCATGTGCAAATACATTGCGGTGAGACTGAGAACAATTAGACAGGGTTTTTATTTCCTGCTTGCCTTGCTTCTGTGCTGTTCAATTTATGCAGTCTTCTTCTGCTGGTGTGGGTGAACCTCGCTGCAGCTTGGTTCTGCAATTCTCCCAGCAAATCATAAGATAAGTACTGTGATTTATTTTGTAAAGTTTGTTTATTTGCACAGTGGTATTTATTTGTTATAGGTTGCAGAATTAAGGCCCATTTAGACACAACGATTATCACTCAAAATTCACTCAAAAGCTAACTTTTGAGCAACAATAGGTGCATGTAAATGTGCCCATCTTTCAGTTTTCTGCCAAATGATGGATTTCAGTTGGGCTTGAAATCCTTTGTTCAGCAGAAGACGGACCGCATGCTGTGCTCTGCCTGGGGGACCACTGATAACAGCTGATTGCGTTGTCTCAGCTGTTCTCAACTTTCAGCCCCACAGGCAGAATTTATTCAGAGAACAGTAGGTGGTCCTCTAAATAAATTCAGCTCCCTGCGGCTCACACTCTACTAATTGGTACTAATAGGCATTAGTTCCAATTAGTAGATTATGCAAAATGATCACTCAAAAGCCATCTTTTGAGCAATCATCTTTGTATCTAAATGCATCTTTGGTGAGTGGCCAAACAACAAGGGTGGATGTGTCCTTATCAGGGCGGGTCATTCACTATTAGGTAGGGGCTGTCACCATCTAGTACCCAGTAAGGAAAGTTCTCCTCCTCTTTTGTTTTCTATACCATGTATAACTAGTGTTCCTGGTAGTGTGGTGTGAACATTGCCAGAGAGATTATTTTTTGGTTTGCAGTTATTGCATGCACAAAGCGAATGTGACACACATGTGTATGCAGTTCAGCATATCACCACCAAAATGTTGATCCAGAGTAAGACTAAAAGAACAATGAGGTAAAAGCCAATTTTCCCCATTTAAAGTGCAATAGTTCCTTCTCGCCTCCAATCTGGCTATCAGTGTAATCCCTGGATCAACAAGCCTTCTGAAGTTATTAGGGATTATAACATATAACACTGTATCAAACAGAGTAACAAACAGAGTCTAAGACTCGATATTCCACTGGAGGGGAAGATGGCCAGACTCAGACTCGCGTATTTTGGCAATGTAATGAGAGCAGAGTCGCTAGAAAAATCTATAATGTTTGGACAAATCAGTGGCAAAAGAAGACCCGGCCACCAAAGGACATGATGGTTGATACTGTCAAAGCTGATGGATATCAGACAACTGAAAGAAGTGCAAAACCAAAAAACATGGAGGGAGCTCACCTTTTGGGTCGCTGATGGTCATGTATAACTAAACGGCTAACAACAACAATAATACTGTATCGCTCAAGAAAGGTTTCCAGGTCTCTATTGAATTCTTTCAGCAAATTTTCCATCACAACATCCTCAGGGCTTAGTCAGACGGGCGTTTTTTGCCGCGATTTGCACATGCGCATGCGTCCGGCGATTTTTTTAAAACCATTGCTTCGCAATGGTATCGGACACATGAGCGCTTTTTATGCGCTCGTCCGAAAAATTATAGAACAAAAAATCGCAGATCGCACCTATCTGCGATCTGCGATTTCTGTTCGCTTCTGTATATGCGCTCAATGGGGCCGGCGGCAGCAGCGCCGACCCCATTGAGAACATATAGAAGACAAATCATTCTTCTCTGCCACAGCTGTAACAGCTGTGGCAGAGAAGAACGATGTTTGCCCATTGAATTCAATGGAGCGGCAATACAGCCGCTCCATTGAAAGCAATGGGCTGCCGGCGTGCGCGGGGTGAATTGTCGGGAAGGGGTTAAATATATAAACCTTTCCCTGCAATTCATGCTAAAATGTGTTAAAATAAAAAAAAATTGTATACTCACCTTTCCGCTGCAGCCAGAGTCCAGCCGCGGCCGCTGTCAGTTCTCCTGAACTGCTTCTCGGCACTATTCAGCCGGTGGGGCTTTAAAATCCCCGCCTGCTGAATGATCTGCATCTGATTGGTCACAGCCTGACCAATCAGAGGCCGGTTTCACTCACACACCCATTCATGAATTCATGAATGGATGAGTGACTGCTGCCTCTCAGCGCTGAGCCAATCAGGGGCAGGTCTGACTCACATCCATTCATGAATTCATGAATGGGTGTGAGTGAGGCATGCCTCTGATTGGCTCAGCGCTGAGCCAATCAGGGGGCAGGTCTGACTCACACCCCCTTCACACCCACTGCAAGACGGCCGCTCGGAGCTGCCGGCAGAAGGTGAGAATGCAATTTTTTTTTATTTTAACACATTTAAGGATGAATTGCAGGGAAGGGCTTATATATTTAAGCCCTTACCGACAATTCATCCTGGGCTCGCCCGCAGCGCATTGCTTTCAATGGAGACGGCTGTATTGCCGTCTCCATTGAATGCAATGCGCTGGACAGCTCCGGCCCGTTTCTAATGAAACGCGGCTAGGAGCAGATTTTCGGGCGATTTGCGGGCGACTTGCGCGCACCGGTCACGCGATTTGCGGATGCGCATCCGTCATGCGATCCGCAAATCGCGGCAAAAAACGTCCGTCTGACTAAGCCCTCAGGCAGAGATTTCCATATAGTCTCACTGCTCTTACAGTAAAGAACCCCCTTCTGTGTCGTGTCAAAACCTTCTTTCCTTTAGATAAAGAGGATGCCTCCTCATTACAATAAAAGTTCTGGATATAAATAAATGATAGGAGATATCCCTGTATTTACCCCTGATATATTTATACATAGCTATTAGGTCGCTCCTCAGAAATCTCTTTTCTAAAGTAAATAATCCCAATTTTGATAAACTCTCAAGGTATTGCAGTCCATCCATCACATTTATTACTTTAGTTGCCCATCTTTGTAATCGCTCAAGCTCTGATATGTCCCTCTTGAGTACTGGTACGCAAAGCTGTACACAATATTCCATGTGTGGTCTGACCAGTGACTTGTGAAGAGAAAGAACAATGTTCTCTTTATGTGCCCCTATAACTCATGATCCTATTTGTCCTGGCAGCAACTGCCTGACACTGGTTGATCCGGTTAAGCTTATAGTTAACTAAAATCCCCAAGTCCTTTTTCATGACAGTGTTACCCAGCGGTTTCCCATTTAGTGTGTAATGGTGACATGTATTTCCTCTCATGTGCATAACTTTACATTCATCAGTGTTAAATCTCATTTTCTATTATTCTCCTCAAGCCCCAGCATATACACATCGTCTTGCAACTGCCTCGTGTCCTATATTGTATTAATTTTTTTACTTAGTTTCGTATCATCTGCAAATTGGTATTTTACTGTACAATCCTTCTACCAGGTCATTAATAAATATATTTAAAAAAATAGGGCCCAATACCCACTTCTGTAGTACCCCCCCCCCCCCCCCCCCCGGTAACGGTGACCCAATCAGAGTATATGCCATTTATAACCACCCTCTTCTTTTTATCACTGAGCCAGTTACTTACACACATTCTCGCCCAGGCCAAGCATTCTAATTTTATATATCTATGGCAAGTATCAGGTCCTTCAGGAGCCAGGATCTTGACAGGGTACGACCCCCTCTAGGATGACACCCTGCTGGGTAAAAACTAATAAGGGATTAGGCTCTATGCCTTTGTTAGAGAAATAACCTCTTTTACCCATGTGTGTTGCCTCTTGGAAGTTCTGCCAATGAGAGGCAACACATGTAGCTGCAGTATGTCATGAACATATTGTTGAGTTGTCATTGTCCCTTGTAACTTATGCTTTACCCACCCTCCCCACCAGAGCATCTCACCAGCAGTGGAGAAAGTGTTCTGTTCTACCGCAAAGGTAGGATTGAGGCTCTCACCTGAAGACAAGAACATGACCATTATCAATTTCCAAATCAAGCCTGGATTTGTCACGGAGGAAAACCCGGTTCCACTCCGTAGTAGTCCATTTAGTTGATCACGACACCATTGCCAATAGAGTGGGTGCTGTGAGACAAAATGTTCTTTAACCAACAACCTGGAAATCGTTTAGACACACAAAGGGGTCTATAACGATGGTGCTACTTGTCTCTGGATGGCAGGCAGCAAAACAGTTGGAGCTGCTCATACATGTCAGACAATCATACAATCTTCTCTACTGGTGCTCTGTCAAGGGTGTCCTGAGCTCACTCGCCTTGTGTGCATGCCCTCATGGATCCATTGGTCCTAACACTTCCTAACAGTATGGTCAGAATGGCCCAGGTGGTGGTCAATAAGGTAATATGACTCTCAAACTCTGTTAACTGGACAAAATCTCTTTTATATTTAAAGCCCTTCCCTGAAGATAACTGCATTGGTTGCTGGCAGACCATTGCTTTCAATGGGGCCATCAGCAGCCGCAGCCCCATTGAAAGCAATGCTGCACAGACCTGCATTCACGTGTGTTTGTGCACGTACATAGGTGTGCCAGTTTTGTGCGCTGCTATGTATGTACCAGCACACGCTCGTGTGAATGCATCCTAACACTTGCACGGGACTCCTTTGCCAGGTAGACCAATGCAATCTTGAGTTGTTTATGAGCTCCCATTGGAGCCGGGGGCATGATCAAGGCATCTGTATTTGTTGCCAGGCATGCCAGCTTATCAAATCTGTCAAGAGTATACTACACTGTACCTCACGTGTGGTGCAGGGCAATCTATCAGTGAAAGAATGTTTGCATCTTCAAGTCCCATTGAGGAAGAAAAAAAATTTAAAGAAAAAAAATGTTAGTTCAAATAATAAAAAAAAAATGTTTTTCCCAATAAACCCTCTTTATTATGAGAAAAAAATCATATTACATATTGCCATGTTTTGTAATGACCCATACTATAAAAAGTTATCCTGCATGTTGAATGGTATAAATTTAAAAAAAGTGCTAAACTTGTTATTTTTCATTAATTTGCCTCCCAAATAACATAATAAATATTGATCAAAAAATGTTGCAGTAATCCAAAAATGTTACAAAGGAAAACTACAGTTCGCCTGACAATAAATAACACCTCCCACAGCTTATTTGGCAAAAATAAAAATGTGGAAAGCAGCAATGCAATTACAATTATTATTTTTTTATTATAAATGGTTTTTATTATGTGAAAGTAGGCAATATATATATATATATATATATATATATATATATATATATATATATATATATATAAATTTGTTATTGCTGCAAATGTATTGACCCAAAAATAAAGTTAACATTTTAATTATACCATATGGTGAGCGATGTTAAAAAAAAGCAAAAAAAAACTGTGCTGCTGTTTTGAATATATCCGTCTTGCAAAAGAAACAATTCAAAAAGTTATATTTACCCCCAAATCTTTCCAATGGAAACTGCAAATTATCCTGCAAAAATCTACACCTCACCCAACTCTTTTGACGGCAAAATAAAAATGCTATGAATCTTGGATTGTGGTGATATAAATACATCTTTTTAAAGTATTTTTGTTGTGGAAAACTGGTAACACGTGAAAAAACTATATACATTGGGCATTGCCGTAATCAAATTGACGTGGAGAATAAAGGTAATATTCCATTTATACTGTACGTTGAGCCCTATAGGGCAGCTTTCACATGCGACAGAATGGTGCACAGCAACATTGCAGAATATACTGTACCAGAATTCTGCACCACAATCCATACGTCTTCATTCACATGAGCATATATCGTCCGCGCTTTCACAGCCGGACAATATACGCTGCCCATCTAATGCCTTAGTTTACAATGCATCAGTTCAGATGGGCGTATTTCCGTGGCGTACAAGCGCACACCTGGCCAAAATAGCGCTTATGGTGTGCATTTCGGCGGTGCGCTTTAACCCTGGCCAGGAAAGATAGTTCAGGAACTATCCAGAATACGGCAGCGGCTCCCATAGATTCCTATGGGAGCTGCCGGAGAAGGGAGGTGGGAGGGAGTTTAGCAGCCTGAATGCTAAACTCCCACCCCCTTCCCTCCTCTCCACCCCTTCCCATCTGTTTGCAATGAGAGGGGGTACAACGAGGCGGGAGCTAGTTACTAAGATCTCACCACATCCCGCCCACTCCCATTGCTGGCAGCCAACAAGGGGCAGAGAATGGGCAGGAGTTTAGCACACACACTATCTCCTGACCTGTCCCGTCCCCTCCCTTGTCGAGAGCCACAAAGGTATGAAAACGGGGAGGCAGTTTAGCAGAGCCCATTCTGGGCTCGGTGTATACTCGCCAGACCCGGGGTGTCTAAACAGGCGCAGAAATGTCCGATTTTTGGTTGCGCGGTGGCTGTGACAAAGCCAACCAAAAATTGCTATGCTCGTGTGAAAGAGCCCTGAGTGTGTGTTCACACATCACTGATTTGCTGCAGATATTGTTGTGGATTTTTGTGCAGATCTGCTGCAACGTTCTGCTAAATAATATATTAGAACGACCCTAAAATGGTACCATTAAAAATATAACTTATCCCAGAAAAAATAAGTCCTCATAGGACTAAGCAGGTGAAAACATAAAAATGTAATGGTGTTTGGAATATGATGATGTAAAAATGGACAAAAACATGTCTGGTCACTAAGGCGCAAAATAGACCAATCCCTAATGGGTTAAAAATCAATTTTGAGTTTCATAGATGCATTCTAAGGGTGCCTTCTAGGGATGAGCGAGTATACTCGCTAAGGCACTACTCGCTCGAGTAATGTGCCTTAGCCGAGTATCTCCCGGCTCGACCCTAAAGATTCGGGGGCTGGCACGGGGTGGGGAGCTGCGGGGGAGAGCGGGCAGGAATGGAGGGGAGATCTCTCTCTCCCTCTCTCCCGCCCGTTCTCCCCTCCTCCCCGCCGCAACTCACCTGTCAGCTGCGGCGGCCCCCGAATCTTTAGGGACGAGCAGGAAGATACTCGTCTAAGGCACATTACTTGAGCGAGTAGTGCCTTAGCGAGTATACTCGCTCATCCCTAGTGCCTTCAGATTGGCGTTTTCCCCACACAATTTCGCTGGGACTTTCTAATGTTAAAAATGCATTGAGATTTTCGATGTGATGTCTTTAGATATTCCTATTGACTCTTGTGTAAAAAAATGCAGCAAAATCGTGTGAAAAACCTACAAAAAAAAACGCCAGTGTGCAGGAGCCCTAAGGAGAGCTTTATTATTGCTTTGTACACAAAAGCTACTCATCTTCAATGTTGTGGAAAACTAAGGTGAAGTCCATGGGGAAAAGTAAGGCTGGATTCACACACACAGCATGTAGTTCAGGGTTTTAATTAGATTTTCAGTGGCTTTTTTTTTCTTTATCATAAGTACTTGTTTAGTGCTAATGGGTAGGAGAAGATGAAGTCTTTAACACATTCCCGTTTGTAGCTTAGTTGTGGTGTTTTATTTTACCACTGTGACATTTTCAAAAGCTTTTACCACCTAAAGACAATTTTAACAAAAGCTGCACTTAATTCTGTCTGTGTGACTATTGTTGCAGTATTCAACAGTCATTTATGGTGCTTTTTTCACACGTGCGTAAAAAAGTGTGAAACTGGCCCAAATTGTACTTGTGTCTGTGTCGCAGCTTATCAATAAGCCACATTGTTGTGTTTACTGCAGATGGCATCTTCTGCTGTCAGCCATTGGAAAGAATGTCTTCATTTTCAATAACTGAGCACTTCCTTTTTATTTTTATCTTTTCTCATTTCTACTAGGTTTAGGAAAGGTCTTGCATGCTATAAGGAGTAATTTGGTGAAAATGCAGCTCTGGCTTTATATGTCTGAATCTATTGTTTGCCAACCACTGCCTACACTGCTGAGTGGCACCAATGCAGATCGTTAAAAGTCCACTCTGGCAAGAATTGTTGTTGTTTTTAGCCTTCTAGTCGTTCACGACCCTCGGAGACCCTAAACGCAAGCTCCCTCCCTGTTTTTTGGTTTTGCACCAGTTTTGCTTCTTTCAGTTGTGTGATAGCCATGCCAGTATCCGCTCTGACAGTATCAGCCATTGTGTCCTTTGGCAGCCGGGTCTTCTTTTGCACTGATCTGTCCAAGCATTATAGATTTTTCTAGCATCTCCACTAGCATTACATGGCCAAAATACGTGAGCCTGAGCTGGGACATCTCCCCCTCCTGTGGTATATCGAGTCTTATACGATTCAGAACGTCTCTGTTTGTTACTCTTTCCATCCCGGACATATGCAGCAGCTTTTGCCAGCACCACAGCTCAAATGCATCAATCCTCCGTGTATCAGCATTTTTCGCAGTCCAGCTTTCACATCCATATATGGCTATAGGAAAAACGGTGGTTTTCACTATCCTGCATTTAGCTGCTGTACCGATATCCTAACTTTTCCAGATTTTTTCCATGTTTGGCATTGCGCTTCGCCCCAATGCTATCCTACGTTTTATCTCTAGCATAGATACTTCAGCCTGGTCAATTTTTGAGCCAAAGAAGATGAAGATCTTGCACACATTCTATGACCTCATTATCGATTTTGATTTGAATTTTGCTATTTTTTGCAGTTGTCATAATTTTAGTCTTCTTTAAATTAAGGTAAAGGCCTATTTTTTTCACTTTCAGTTTTAATCTTCTATATCAGCTGCTTTAGACCTGCTTCTGTTTCTGCAAGCAGCATTGTGTCATCTGCATAACTTGAGATTGTTGATATTTCTTCCACCTATTTTCAACTCGATTTCTAATTAGTTCAGGTCTATTTTACACATGATCACTTCCACATATTGGTTAACAAGAAGGGTAAGAGGATGCAGCCCTGTTGGATGCCTTTGCTGATCCCAAACCTATGTGTGTCCCGATACTGTGTTCACACCATGGGTTCTTGATTGGCATAACGTGATTTTATTAGCTTGATTAGATGTGCCGATATACCCAGCTCTTGTAGGGCCTGCCATAGCTTGCCATGGTTGACGCAGTTAAAGGTCTCGATTTAGTCGATGAAGCACATGTAAGATATTCTTTTTGTATTCTCGAGCTTTTTCCATGGTTCATTGTAGGTTTGCAATATGGTCGTGTGTGCCGCATCCTTTGCAGGAATCCAGAGTCCAGGCATCAAGGAGTGCTGCTTCAACTCCTTATCTGAGTCTTTCCTGTATAATTTTGAGAAGGATCTTGCTTGCATGCACAATGAGGGCTATTGTTCGGTAGTTGGAACAATTCTGTGAGTCACCTTTCTTTGGTAGAGGGAAGAAGACAGATCTTTTCCAGTCCTGTGGCCATTGATGTTTTCACTGGTACTGACAGCAATAGTTCTATTTGTTATCTATGCCTGGTGCTTTATTTTTGGCTAGTTGTTTTATTGCCGTAACCACTTCTGACTCCAAAATGGAGAGCTCCAAGGCCACAGGCTCCACCTCACACAATGGTCCAGGTATGTGGTTGCAAGCAAATAATTTCTTTGTGTATTTTTTCCACTTATCGAGATACTCTGTTGGTCATTCAGTTTCTTCTCATTTCTGCCTTTAATTGTGCTGTTGCATGCTAAGAAAGGTTTTCGGGCCATCTTGACCTGTGAGAATAGGCCTCACATATGGCCTTTCATGGCTTTTGCTCATTCCAGTCCATTTCCTTATCTTTCTTTGCCGCTCACTGAAAATTTGCATTTAGTTGCCGAACTTTGTCTTTGTTGCTCTTCTTTTATCAGCTATTCTGAGGGTTTGATTGGACAGCCAATAGCATAGCTTTTCCTGCTTCTTATAGGTGAGATGCTTACTGGCTGTTTCCATAACTGTGAACTGTATATCGTGCCGTAGTTCCTCTGGATGCTTTTCTGATGTGTCAAGCAGTTCAAATCGATTTGCTAGCTCAATAGTGTATGATTGGGGTATTTTAGAGGTGACAAATTTTTTCAGTGGAGCACCTTTCTTAACTCCATGAAATTTGATCTTGATCTTAGTTGCAAGGAGTTCATGATCAGTGCCGCAGTTGGAGTCAGGAAAGGTTTTTATTGCAACGACTGAACTTCGCCAGCGATGATTAAACAGGATGTAATCAATCTGATTTTGATGGAGGCCATTAGGAGATGTCCACGTGTACAGTCAGCATTTGGGTTGCATAAACCATGTGTTTGCTATCCTGAGCCAATTTCCTTGGCAGAACTGTACCAGGCGATCACCGGTTTAATTTCTTTCACCAAGCCCAAATATTCCTGTGATACCAACTTTGGAATTGAAGTCGCCCATAATATAAATGATGGCAAGAATACATTTTTCCATCCCTGACCTTCTCACCTGATTACCTGCCATACTTTGGACAACTCATATATATTGCAGTCACTTCTATGTAGTGCAGCCTCTTGTGTGAGGTTTATCATACATCATGTTGATAGTGAGATTCCTCACTGCTCAATTTCTCTATACTCTACCACCACTCCATGATGCACTAGCACAGCATCGCATGACCAGCTAGAGCTAGTACCATATCTACCTCCTAGAAAGATACTGATATTACCTACTGTATTCTATATTCACCTAAATGTTATAGGAGTGCCTGAATTGGCATTCTACCCGGATGAAGAGCTTGTCTGGTAGAGTCCATGTAGTGTCACACAGGAATTATGTTGACTAAAAAACTGACTTCTTGAGAGAACATAAAGCCAAGTAAATCTCAGATGGTCAGAATGAGATTACATGACCCACCTGAGAAGGAAGTTTCAGGTAGAATTGGGTAACAAACCAAGCTAATACTAGCTGACTTGCATATTAGAGAGCTAATTACATAATGTGTGAAAAAAAATCACTGGAATGGCTCTTTAAGAAATCTCTTCATTATACTATAGTATAAAAGCATTATCCATAGTTTGTAGTTTTGGTATCAAATAGAACGCAGTCACATAGAATAACATCAATCATAATGCACATTTTGTAGGAAGGGAATAAATTAAAAATAAAATGTTAAAAAAAAAAAAGAAATGGAAAACAAACAGTTTTGCTTAATGAAACCACATTTGCAATATGTTTCCCTGGACACTTGTCTAACAGTCTAACATTCTTATTGGCTTGAGTTACATCACAGTAGGAAATGCATTAGTTAAAAAAAAATATCTAAAAAAGTAAATTGTAGCACTAAAGCCATAGGGGACACACTCATGCCTAATGCAACATCTGTGTAATGGTGTTTCAATACAAACTCACATTCTATTTGTTTTCTGAAAATAATTTCTTAAAAACTGTAAATGTATACCAGTGAAACTCTCTATTTACAGCAACCGATAGTCCGAAGGTGCAGATGCTCCAGTATCCAGCTAAAAGATCCCAAGTTCTAGACAGTCTTTACATGTTAATCCAGAAAAAACGTACGTGCCCAACTACTAGTTATCTCAATGTAATATCGGACCTGGTTTTTTTCTGAACAGCCATTGTAGCATGCTGTGTAAGGCTAAAAAAATACACGTCCATCCAGTTCAGCCTATCCACCCCCCAATGTTGATCCAGAGAAAAGAAAAAAATGAACAATGGGGTAAAAATCAATTTCCTCATTTTAGTGCAAAAAAAATTCTCCCTGACTCCAGTGTGACAGAATAAATCCCTGGATCAATAACCCTTCTAAAGTTATGAGTGACTTCAATATATAATATTGTTACACTCAAGAATGGTGGCGATACCCCTCCTAAACTCTTTTAGCGAGTTCGCCATCACCATGTCCTCAGGCAGAGTTCCATAGTTGCACTGTAATGAACACCCTTATATGTTAGCATACAACTCTATCTTCTATATGTAGAGGATGCCCCCTTGTTACAGTCACAGTCTTTGATATTAATAAATCGTGTAGGAGATCTTTGTATTGCTCCTCACTATATTTATACATAGCTATTAGGCTGTGTTTTTATTATTTATTAAAGGGGTTGTCCCGTGCCGAAACGGTTTTTTTTTTTTTTTTAACACACCCCCCCCCCCCTGTTCGGCGCGAGACAACCCCGATGCAGGGGTTAAAAAAACAAACCGGAGAGTGCTTACCTGAATCCCGGCGGTCCGGCGTCTTCATACTCACCTGCTGAAGATGGCCGCCGGGGTCTGCTCCCTCCGTGGACCGCAGCTCTTCTGTGCGGTCCATTGCCGATTCCAGCCTCCTGATTGGCTGGAATCGGCACGTGACGGGGCGGAGCTACACGGAGCCGGCATTCTGCACGAGCGGCCCCATTGAAGACAGCAGAAGACCCGGACTGCGCAAGCGCGGCTAATTTGGCCATCGGAGGCCGAAAATTAGTCGGCACCATGGAGACGAGGACGCCAGCAACGGAGCAGGTAAGTATAAAACTTTTGATAACTTCTGTATGGCTCATAATTAATGCACAATGTACATTACAAAGTGCATTAATATGGCCATACAGAAGTGTATAGACCCACTTGCTGCCGCGGGACAACCCCTTTAACTAAATAACCACAATTTTGATAGCTTTTCTGAGTACTGAAATTCACCCATTCCATTTGTTAACTTACTTGCCCATCTTTGAACCTGCTAAAGCTCTGCATATCGGTGAGCAAAACTGCACAATATTCCATGTGTGGTCTGACCAATGTTTTGTGAAGAGGAAAAACATTGCTTGTCATATGCCCCTATACCTTTTCTGATGCACCACATGATCCTATTTGCCATAGCAGCAGTTGTCTGACACTGGTTTCACCAGCTAAGTTTTCAGTTAATTAAATTTTGATATTGATATTTTACTGTACAATCCCTCCACAACATTAATAACTATTGTAAAAAGAATAGGGCCTATTATTGACCCCCCATGGCACCCCACTGGTAACATTAGCCCAATCAGAGTATGTACCATTAGTAATCAGTCTTAATTTCTATCACTGAGGCAGTTACTTACCCATTTGCATTCTCACCCACACCAAGCATTCTTATTATATATATATATATATATATATATATATATATATATATATATATATATATATATATATATATATCAACCTTTTATGTGGCATACTATCACATAGATGCTGGGGTAAATCAAGGTACACAAGATCCAGTGACTTTCTTTGGTCCTGTCTATAACTTACCTCCTCTTAGAAGCTGATCAGATTGGTTTGACAGGAGTGACCGTACTGATGTGGAGTTATACAGCTATTTTCATTGAGGTATTCCAGGATATCATCTCCTAGAAATATCATCCTTCAAACATTTTACTCACAATAGAAGTTAGAATTACCAACCTATATTTGCCAGGTTCACTTTTGAATATTGGCACCACATTTTCTATGAATCAATCCAGTGGAACAGAGCCCATAACTATGGAGTCCTTAAATATAAGAAACAATGGTCTGTCTATCGCATTGCTTAATTACCTGGGGATATATGCCGTCCAGCCCAAAAATCTCAATGTTTTTAAGGTAGCTCTGCACTTCTTCCTAGGCTAGACTGGAGATATTTAATGGAGAGTTTATTTTATCATTTTGTATTTCACCTGACATTTCATTTTCCTGAGTAAATAAGCTGGCAAAAAAAACCTATTTAACAGAGTTGCTTACTTTTCATCACCCTCCACCAATTTTTCCCTTATTACGTTTTAAAAAGTCAAGACTTTATGTTTAATCCTTTTACTATTTATCTAGTTTGAAGACAGTTTAAGGTTAGATTTACTCTTTTTGGCATTACGTCTTTCTGTCTCCACTTGTGCTGCTTATATTTGGTTTTTGCATAATTTATGTTTAAAAGCTTCTTCACTGCCTTCTTGTTTTAATCATTTAAATGCTTTATTCTTGTTGTTTCTTGACTCCCTCATATCTTTATTGAGCTACATTGGTTTTCTCCTTTTCCTAACACTTTTATTCCTGTAAGGTATGCGCGGCTCACAGTGAGTATTTAAGATGGTTTTAATAGTTTCCCATTTATTGTCTGTACTTATTTCAGAGAACAATGTCACAGTTAGAAAGGTTAAGGGCATCTCTAAGCTGATCGAACTTTGCCTTCTTAAATTTTAGTATTTTGTGTCTTTCTCCCCAACAAACCGCTGTATTGAAAGACAAGTGAAAATGTTTTATATTACGGCCACTATTTCCTAGGTGCCCCCTAACCTTCACCCCTGTTATTCTGTTATTCAGTCAGGTCTGTTAGTTAATATTAAGTCCTGTTGGGTCCTGTATAAGTTGGGAAAGGTAATTGACTTTAGTTATTTACAAAAACTCATTTATTTTATGAGATCCCCAGATTTCAGTTTACCAGTTTAATATCTGGGCAGTTAAAGTCCCCCATAACAATTACCTCATTTTGATTTGCTGCTTCATCTATTTGCCTTAGTAATAGATTGTTAATGGCTTCTGTTATATCTGTTGGCCTATAAAAACTCTTATGAGGATTTCATTATTGTTTTTCCCTCCATGTATCTCTACTTATAGAGACTTCATATGTTCATCTTAACATATATCTAGTGTGGACTTTACATAAAGACAAAGCCCTCCCCCTTTTCATATTTTATGATTCTTTTATGATCCCTCCTCCATTCTCTAGTTTAAACATTCCTCCAAACTTCTAGAAATCATCTTCCCAAGTACCACTCTACTCTCTCCATTCAGATGCATACTAATCCCTACAGTAGAACCTGCAGCCAACAGTAATGTCAGTCGATTTCTCTAGGAACCCAAATCCCTCCTTCCTACACCAACACTTTAGCCACTTGTTTGCCTCCCTAATCTTCCACTGCCTTTCTGCTGTGACACATTGTACAGGCAGTATTTCAGAAAATACTTTTTTGGAGGTCCTTTCCCTAGACTTACATCTTATGGTCTTAAAATAATTGTTAATGACCCTCCACCTACCTCTAACTGGTGCCAATATGCACCATGGCAGCTGGATCTTTACATGCCCCTTTCAGTATTCTGTAATTGTCAAATGTGAGCTCCAGAAAGACAGCACAATGTTTGACATTCCTGGTCTTTATAGCAGATTGTTCTGTCTGTCTAGCCTGACCTGCACTCCTGTTCACCTTCTTACTGAAGCAAGCTTCCCCGGCAGTCAGAGACAATGTCATGCTGCACAAGTGCTAATTCTGTAATGATATTTCCCTTATCAGCCAACTTTGCGAACTTGTTGGGCTGTGCCAGTTCAGGACTAGCCTCTCTGGCAGTCTTCCCTCTACGTCTCCTGCTAGTCATGTTATGACACTTACCTGCAGTAACTGTTGCTGATCTGCTACCTGTAACTTAGTTTTTTGCTGTATGGTATTGTGCTGCTTGTCTGGTGTCAACCTTCACTTGCTTGACTCAGATTTTGTTATCTGATTTTGACCACTCAACCGCTCTTCACCAATCTAGACCTTATGTTCTTACTTTGTTACATATACCTCAAGGGGTACAGGCAGAGGCGTAACTTGAAGCTGCTGGGCCCCAGTGCAAGATCTGGAACTGGGCCACCAAAGATAAAGCTTCATTGATAGTATTGGTTTGCAATTTGGGGAAGAGAGACTTTATGGTTCCCCTACAGCTCCTGAGCCCAGGTACGACCTCACCCTCTGCATCCCCCATACTTTCGCCCCAGGATACAGGCTATATATTTCTAGAAGGCACTTGTGCTATCCTCATGCTGTAATTTTACTAGATACATAACAGTGCATCATCATAGCTGTGGATTGACTTTTTCTGTAATTTAGGGGTACCTTGGTGTACTTTTGCAAAACCCTGCTCTACACAACTATTGTTAGATGAGTTTGTCTTTCTTCCTAGTAATCCAGAATATCAGGAATATTATTTCTCAAACAATGAACTGACACAAAAGTTACAGCAGAGAACTAAGCCCAAAACTGAAGTTACAAGAAAAGAATATCCTATAGGAACAATTTGCTCAGAGTAAAAAAGATACATTTGGTATTGCCTAAGGCCACCTGCACACGAGCGGGTCGGATCCGGTAGCGGGAATTCTCGCCGCGGGACCCGACCCGAGAGCCTGCAGGGACGAGCGCGTACTCACTCGCGCCTGGCGGCCCCGGCTCTTTCATGTGCCGGCTGCCGCGCAGCCGGCGCATGCGCTGACCGGAGCCGGCGGCCGGGTGAGTGCGTACCCCGCACAAAAATAGGACATGCCGCGGTTTGTTTGCCGCGTGAGATTTCGCACGGCCAAACCGCGGCCGTCTGCATAGGAGTGCGTATTGTAATGCACTCCTATGCAAACTTACAGTGGCGGAAATCCCGCGGTGGGATTTCCGCCCGTGTGCAGGCGGCCTTAATTATATTGACCCGCAGAATGACATTGACATGTCATGCATACCCCAAGGTAAATACCTACAAAAAATTCACATAAAACTATTCCAGAATTGATATTTTTTACTAACCTTACCACCCAAAATTGAATTGAAATTGATTAAAAAGTCTTCTTTACCTCAAAATGGTATAGATGAAAACTACAGGTTGCCCTGCAAAAAAATATATCCTTATACAGCTCTGTTGACAAAATATAAAACTCATTTGGGTCTTGTAATGCAACAACAGAGAAATGAATTTTTAAAATGTGCTTTTAGAGTGCTAAAGTAGTAATAAATTATATAAACTTAGAATCTATGTGCTAATTGTGCTGATCCAGAGAATAAAGGTATTTTACCGAATGGTAAATGCTGTAAACATAATCAAAACATGATGAACTAATATGTGTTTTTCTATTTTGCCTCTTAAAAAAAGTATACATGTTTATATGTACCCCAAAGTCATGTCATTAAAAAATACAACTCCTCCCACAAAAAACACCCTCTAATATGACTATGTCAACAGAAAGATAAAAAGATCATGGCTCTTTCAATATGAAAATGAAAAAACTAAGAAAATTGTTTGGTAGAGATGAGCGAGCACCCAAATGCTCGGGTCCGTGTTATTCGAGTCGAGCTTTTCGTAGAATTCGAGAGCTCTACTCGAGTAACGAAACCCATTGACTACAATGGGAAACTCGAGCATTTTTGTATGTGGGACGCCGGGTCCCGGGCCTTTTTTTTCTTTCTCTCTCTCTCTCTCTCTCTCTCTCTTCCCCCTGCCTGCCAAAAAATTTGCCATTGACGCGTGCGCGGCGTCGCGGCGGGGAGAGGCCAAAACAGGCACGACGCAGTTGGGAGGAGCCAAAACTGGGGCGGGGTCGAACACAGCGTGATGCTTGTTCGAGTATCGAGCCCCATCGAGTATGCTAATAATTGAACGTGCATCAAGCTCGGCAGAGTATGTTCGCTCAACTCTATTGCTTGGTCATTAAGCCTTAAAATAGCATGGTTACTAAAGAATTAATTATCATCTGATACATAAATGTATATATTTTTTCCCCCTGGTATTTGAACTGTTTAGTAACGCTTCCATGAAACAACCAATGAAAAAAATGATTTGTGATTAGATGCATTTGCGGTAACAAATATTTAATTGTGCAGCATTCTCTATTGGATCATCGTTTTCTTGTTTACAATTCAATTGTATTTTAATAAAGTACATTTTCTCATATAGTACAACTTGTGCCATGAAACATTTCTGCATAATTAAACACATCATCTACCTAACTTCTAGCGACTTGACTTTTTAATTCAATTTATATAATAAAGTATTGTACATCATTTTAGATTACTAAGAACGTGATGGAATCTTTATTTCTTGTATTTTCTGGCATAAATACAATAAATTTCCCAAACAAATATCAAGGTCACTAATGTTTAAGGCTTTTCTATTATTTTACCCATACACAGTTTATAGTATGATTTACAAACACTATGTATTAAAATGTCAATAAAATGTATTTTAAAATATTAAGCACATCATCCTGTACCAATCCACTTTTATAACTTTAACTTCACTCGATCAAGTAGCAAAATGTATTCCAGGGCAACCACTATAGGTTGCAAATATTGTAATTTGAGATTATAACTCTGAGACTCTAAGGGACCTTTCACACAGGACAGAATATTCCACAGCAGAATTGTAGTGGAATATGTTTGCCTACGGATTATTCAGCACCAAAATCTGTACTGCTAATGTGTGGATTTTTGTATGGAATTGAAAATGACAGAATTCGGCAGGCAATTCTGCATCAAAATCCACAGCTAGCCATGCTAATTTTGGTGCAGAATTCATTGGCAGCATATTCCCTGAGGAACCTTTCACACAAAAAGGAATTACGCCGCAGGATGCAGCCAAATCCACACCAGGTCTAACTGTAGATTTTGATACAGAATTGCAGGCAGGTTTTAAGCCAGTTCCAATTCTACATTATAATCCACAGGTAGTCTGCAGATTTTGGTAAGGAATTAACTGGAGCTTGATATTCCATCTGTGTGAAAGGTTCCTAGTAGTTGGTTGCAAAATCCTCAAAATATCTCAAATAAGAAAAAAAACAAAAATTCAAGGGGTTTGCCAGGATTCTAGAAAAAAATGTCCACGCTCAGAATTGTGTAGAATAAAGAAAACAGACATTCTATCCAGTTCTGGAGCCTCAGTGCCTGCTGCTAGGAGCCCAGAAGAAGAAGGCTGATGGCCACATACTGTTCATTGTGCAAATGACCACTCAGCCAAACACAGACTTCAGAAGCCATGAAAAAATGACAGATGAAACTTGTAATTAGTTGAGCAGAAATGGCTATTTCAAGCTATAAATCACGCAGCTCCTCCTTACAAATGGCAGCAGCCGACAGAATATAAAATAATATAAAGTCTCTAGTTTGGCAGTTCTTTGTATGATGCTATGATTTGGGCAAAGTATGGTGGTAAATTGTGTTTGTGACACCATCCTGTATACAGGTCTAAACCTGTTCTCGCCCAAAATAAATAAAAAGGAAAAAAATTAAAGGGATTGTCCCGCGAAAGCAAGTGGGGGTATATACTTCTGTATGGCCATATTAATGCACTTTGTAATATACATCGTGCATTAATTATGAGCCATACAGAAGTTATTCACTTACCTGCTCCGTTGCTGGCGTCCCCGTCTCCATGGTGCCGTCTAATCTTCAGCGTCTAATCGCCCGATTAGACGCGCTTGCGCAGTCCTGTCTTCTGTCTTCTGAATGGGGCCGCTCGTGCCGGAGAGCGGCTCCTCGTAGCTCCGCCCCATCACGTGTGCCGATTCCAGACAATCAGGAGGCTGGAATCGGCAATGGACCGCACAGAAGCCCTGCGGTCTACCGAGGGTGAAGATCCCGGCGGCCATCTTCACAAGGTAAGTCAGAAGTCACCGGAGCGCGGGGGTTCGGGTAAGTACTGGACGGTTTGTTTTTTTTATGCCTGCGCGGGACAACCCCTTTAAATAAAAATGAGAGAGGTAGTCCTTTCCCTTCGAGGTTGGTGTAGTACTTCAGCGCTGATGGTAAAGTGGTAAGAAGGGACTCCAGGAGACAGGATAAATGGGAAAAACAGTAAAACAATTTATTTGCAGAGATGGATATTCAATTAATAGCTTTCATTTCATACAATGTGTATCATTATTTGCTGAGGTAAATTATGACGAGTGCAGGAAACTCTTCTGTACACTTCACTGTACTCATATAAGTACAGATATCACATCTGTGGCTTTGTAGCATAGATACGCAGGTAAATACAGAAAAACACTTCAGTACTTCCTATTTTATATTCCTCTTCCTCTGTCTTAGGTATAGATCTCCTTTCTCTATCAACTCTTACTTCTCTATCCTTTTTTTCTGTATAAAATATCTTTCTTTCTTTTTGGTACTCACACTTTTTCCTTGTCACCACACTGTATGTCTTTCTCTCCTGCTCTGCTCTTTGCTTCCTCTCTCTTTTGCTGCTAAACTTTAACTCTTCACTGGTCTTCCTCTAACTGCCTGCTCTGTTCCTGACAGGAATCCAATCCACCAATGACAGGCTCATTATCTCCTGACTATTCTTTCCTCCAATCCCTGCCCTTTTGCTTGGTGGTGGAATACCCAATGGGAATGTGGGAGCGGACAGCCAATTAGGAATGCTGCAGGTTGTCAGGCAGAATATGTAGTGAGTAACAAACATACAATGTCCATTTTAAAGGCATATATACACATTTAAACAAAATTAACCACATTTACTTTTGTAGTGCACTGGGCCACTACAACTGTATGTGCTACCTATTGAGAATATCTGTGTTTTTTTTTTTCATGCCTGCCTATCATAAGAAAAAAATGATAGTTTGCTTTTCTTCTGCTTGCGCAGATAGCACCATACTCACACTATACGGTAACATAAACACATGCCTTAGCACTCATACACATTTAATATCTGAATAAAATTGCACAACTGTTATTTATACTAACTGCATAAAAATGTAAGGTTCTTAGTAGAGATGAGCGAACGTGCTCGGCCCTGCCCCTTTTTCGCCCGAATACTGCGATTTTCGAGTACTTCCGTACTCGGGCGAAAAAATTCGGGGGGCGCCGTGGCGGCGCGGGGGGTTGCAGCGGGGAGTGGGGGGTTGAGGGAAAGAGAGAGGGCTCCCCCCTGTTCCCCGCTGCTACCCCCCGCACCGCCGCGCCTCTCCCCGCCCCCCGGCGCCCCCCGAATCTTTACGCGCGAGTACTGAAGTACTCGAAAATGGCGGTACTCGGGTGCGTAAGTACTCATTACGAGTACGTTCGCTCATCTCTAGTTCTTAGCACATATTTTAATCAAAGCGTATGGGCCCATCTGCCACTTCTAGACAAATCTTATTGGATGGATACCTAACTCTAAAAGACACCACTCTTTGGGGCAAAGAACTCCAATGGACTCGGGGAACGTTGGTTGCATAGTTGGCTAAATGCAATCATTATTCAGATATTAAATTTGTATGAGTGACGAGTAGAGATGAGCAAGTATACTCGCTAAGGCACATTACTCGAGCGAGTAGTGCCTTAGCCGTGTATCTCCCTGCTCGTCTCTAAAGATTCGGGGGCCGGCGCCGGTGACAGGTAAGTTGCGGCGGGGAGCAGGGGGGTGCGGGGGGGGGAGAGAGAGATCTCCCCTCCGTTCCTCCCCGTTTTTCCCCCGCCGCTCCCCGCCCCCTGCCGGCCCCCGAATCTTTAGAGACAAGCGGGGAGATACTCGGCTAAGGCACTACTCGCTCGAGTAGTTAGCCTTAGCGAGTATACTCGCTCATCTCTAGTGTCGAGACATGTGTTCTGTTATTGTATATGTCAAATAATGGCTTACATGCACCTTCACATTTAATTTATTTGTTGGAAGTGCTGATGTTTGTTTTTTAGCATACCCATGCTATAACAATCAGGGAATAAATACTGTACCAGAATCAGACCATTGTATATGGAAAATACTGCATCCTTAGGGCATTATCACTTTAGTCTACTATGCTATTTTATATATTTTCCCAGTATCATGTACTGATGTAAATGCACTATTTAGGACTCCGTCAGCCTACTGTAACCTCATGGTTTATAATATTTATTCCTCAATTTTACAGTAGGTCACATCTTGTACTTAACTATTGCATTAACTCTAGAAGTAATTTAGTAATTCAAGATGTTAAGGGAAAAAATTGGTCTTTGTTCATTATTGATGTTTTTGTTTGTAAACTTAGGCAGAAAGTTCAGACTTAATATATAGGTACATGACTCAAGGGGGGATATTTTGAATTGGATATTATATTTTTTGATAGCATAGATCTCTATGAATTTATCAGTTTTTCAGAAACGTTTGATTAGCCACTTTGAGCTAAGTCTCCTACAATTTGGGTAATTAAGTATGGACTGGAGCACAGAACTCCCGAATGCATGTAAATACATTACTTTCATTTATATCACAAACCTATTCTGCATTGCTCTAGAGATTATTCCTTACTAATGGTATTATGGATGAGAGGCATGTGAGAGAATGTACAAACATAGTTAACAGAGAAGAGTTAGTTTAGAGAATGTGGTAGTCCTCACTAAATGATGTGTTTTTAGGGCACGCTTAAAACTGTGGATATTGGCAATTGTCCAGGGAAGTGCATTCCAGAGAACTGATGCAGCTTGGAAGGATTACAATATAATTTTTCATAAAGCAAGTTCACAAATATCAGCCAATGGAAACAGAATAAATATTATCCTAGAGTTTGAAAGGAGACAGGAAAATTAACAAGAAATTCCAAAAATTAGAGAACATGCAGATAACGTCCATAACTTTAAAGAACATACATATTTCATTAGACATATCTTATATTAGTCATTATTTAAAGAAAAACGTTAGAAAAGTGAACCCCCTAGCATTTATACGGTATCTAGCTGAGAGTTCAAGATTTTAAAGTTGCTTTTAAATGCATTAGAACAATTAAAATGGCTGTGATGGTGCACACACCTTAGAATTAATATTTCAATTTACGACACATAATCTGACATGCAGGCCATTATGAAAAATTGGCTTTATTTCTTTAAATTCCTATAATAAACTAAGAACATTTATGTGCCGTATAAAAGAGGTAATACTTAAATAATTTCACACTGAATACAACTGTATTCTTTCTTCCACAGTTGCAGATAAAAGCGGCAATAACAAGAAAGAGAACAAAGTATTCCTTAAATTAAACTAAATATTAGGCTGAATGACATTCATTTACTACAAGGATTTTCTCTGTCTTCATAAATACTCTACTGTGTGAACGGTTTTTGGCAGATTTTAAAGTTTTGCTGCCTGGAATTGATCAGCTGCAGCTGTACCTCTTAGAACAGAAGAGATTAACCTCTTCAACCCTGGACAGTAAAAATATCTTTTTCTAATCTCCTGCTATAGTAAATGTGATTTATCATCTTTTCCCAGCTGGAGATCACTGGCAATTGAAGATTTGTGAAAGAAAGTTTTGCAAAGAACAAATATCTAATAACTGGAAAAGTTATTGTGTGCAAGTGATGAAAATGTAACAGTTCTGTATTGTAATAGAAATGTGTCATTAAAATTCAAGAATTAATAGCTGCAATTCCAAAAGGTTATACTTTTTTTTTGCTGGATCTCTTAGCAGTGACAATCTTTCGAACTACAGTGCAAGCACATCATGGCAAGTTTAAGCTTTTGTCTATAAAGGAAGCCCCCTGCATGCAATTATTTCCATGTAATGTAATTACATAAGAGCACTATATAGTCAGCATAATATGACCATATAATGCTCAATTAATACTGTCCCACAGTCCCTACTGGGCTTCAATGGATAATTGTTATTTCTTTTGCATGTTTCCATTTAATATACAGAGAGAATAGAATTTTCTTTTGTCTCTCTCTTAGGGTGAATTCACACGAACGTATATCGGCTCGGTTTTTACGCCGAGCCAATATACGTTGTCCTCGTGTGCAGGGGGGGGGGGGGGAGGATGGAAGAGCCAGGAGCAGGAACTGAGCTACTGCCCCCTCTCTGCCTCCTCTCCGCCCCTCTGCACTATTTTCAATGAGAGGAGGCAGGACGGGGGCGGGCTAAGGTCTGATAATTAGCCCCACCCCCGTCCCGCCTCTCCCCATTGCAAATAGTGCAGAGGGGCGGAGAGGAGGGAGAGAGGGGGCGGGAGCTTAGTTCCTGCTTCTGGCTCTTCCATCCCCCCCCCCTGCAGAGAGAGACAACATATATCGGCTCGGCGTGAAAACCGAGCCGATATACGTTCGTGTGAATGCACCCTTATATCAATTATATATGGTTCATCCTAAAAAGTACCACATAATTAGTAGACAATAACAGAGTAAACCAGCATCTGATGGTCATACCACCTTCTCTTTATCTGTGAACGATAGGTGAACAATCAGTGGACTATCCTTTTGAGGTGCCGTGGCGTAGACCACAGAATAGGCAAAAATTAAATGTTTTGCTATGGTGGACTTGCTCCTTGCTTTCTATCTGACTGAAGAGATTTAAATACAACACAAAACTTGTGATTTGTTTGGACATTGGAGAAAGATAGCAGTGCCTTCCTATCATTGGAAAAAATATATATTCTCATAAAAAGGATATTATCCACCAGAAACTGTTAAACAGATCCACAAGGATTCTAAGAAGCAACCTCTTGAAAACCAAAGAGCCGACGACTAGCTGCCCTTAGTAATCACATGAAATCCCTGTATTAACATACTTGATAATTACCATTAATCTCTCTAACAAATATTTTATGAAGACAATATACTAAAATTTTCCTCTCCTCTAATACAAACAAACTATCAGCTACTGGTGCTCCCCCTTGGACCGGTAAACAAAATGTGGGGCTTGTAATCACATATTACCAACGAATTAAGTGCTCATATGCCACACAAATCAGGACTGAAAAAATCATAGACATTTTTTATTGTACACCCTTTCATTTTATGTACACAATGCTACTTGTTACAGTTCGTGACCACAGCCACAATCTTACCCCTCCTCTCACCACTGGCAGTCGCAGAGCATGTCCTCCTCTTCTTTCTTGCATGGGCCTAATACATGCACCTTCCTAAGGGTCCTTTTACATGGGAAAACCTGTTGGGCACCGAGGCCAGACAGATGGTCCCAGCGATAATTTCTCCAGATATGATAATTGCTAGGGACTGGAGGCGGAGTGAGAGGGGGTCAAGGATCATCCAGCCTGTCCGCCTCTATTCACAATGAACTTAAAGGGGTTGTCCCACGAAAGAAAGTGGGGTTATACTCTTCTGTATGGCCATATTAATGCACTTTGTAATGTACATCGTGCATTAATTATGAGCCATACAGAAGTTATTCACTTACCTGCTCCGTTGCTGGCGTCCTCGTCTCCATGGTGCCGTCTAATTTCAGCGTCTAATCGCCCGATTAGACGCGCTTGCGCAGTCCGGTCTTCTCCCTGGTGAATGGGGCCGCTCGTGCTGGAGAGCTGGTCCTCGTAGCTCCGCCCCGTCACGTGTGCCGATTCCAGCCAATCAGGAGGCTGGAATCGGCAATGGACCGCACAGAGCCCACGGTGCACCATGGGAGAAGACCCACGGTGCATCATGGTGAAGATCCCGGCGGCCATCTTGCTAAGGTAAGGAAGAAGTCGCCGCAGCGCGGGGATTCGGGTAAGTACTAAACGTTTTGTTTTTTTTAACACATGCATTGGGTTTGTCTCGCGCTGAATGGGGGGCCTATTGAAAAAAAAAAAAAACATTTCGGCGCAGGACAACCCCTTTAAATGAATGACTGCCTGTTTACATAGGCTGACCCATTGTTCAGTTTTATGTATGCAGAAACTGAATGATGTACGAGAAGCAAAAAAATTCTCATTTGTTGCTCAATCAGGGCATGCATTTACACAGAGCGACAACCATTCAGATTCCCACTGGATGATGGGAATCTGAATGTTTTATCAGCCCATGTAAAAGGGCTCAAAGTCTTTCCCTGCCAACTATGAGGTATTCCCTGTCTGTATCAGGCACCTTCCCCTTAAGGAAATACCAAAATACCCAAAACTCTGGCCCCTTCCCCCTAAAGAAGGTGCCTAAAATTTTGTATTTTGGTGAACTTAACCCCTTAGTGACCAAGCATTTTTCCGTTTCCATTTTTGTTTCTTTCTCCCCCCTTTTAAAAAAACGTAACTCCTTTATTTATCCATCAATGTCGCTGTATGAGGGCTTGTTTTTTTGCGGGATGAGCTGTATTTTTCAATGGTACTATTTTTCAATGTACTGAAAAACTTAAAAAATTCTAAGTGAAGAGAAATGGAAAAAACATGAAATCCTGTCATCTTTCAGTGCGTTTTGTTTCTACAGCGCACAAACTGCAACAAAAATGACATGATAATTTTATTCTATGATTCAGTATGATTACTGAGATAGCAAATATACAGTTTTTTTTGATGCACTACTTGTATTTTTTTTCAAAGATATTTAATTTTTTTTTATTATTTTCTGCCACCATCTTTTGCGTGCAATAGTTTTTTATTTTTCCGCTGACATAGTTGTGTGAGGGCTCAATTTTTGTGGGATGTCCTGTATTTTGTGTTAGTACTATTTTGGAATACATATGACTTTTTGATCGCTTTATTGCATTATTTTCTTGGAGACAGGATGACGTTCATCGTATGGGGTAAATAATGCGTTACTTTGATAGATCGGACTTTTACGGACACAGTGAAACTAAATATGTTTTCTTTTCCTTTATAATTTAGATTCTTTTATTATAAATATGGCAAAAAGTTATTTTTTTAAACTTTTATTACTTTTGTAAAATAATTATTAAAACTTTTTCGATCTTATTTTTACTTTTTTTTTAATCCCCAGAGGGGACAACAACATGTGATGCTTTGATCGCTCCTGCAATATGATGTAATGCCACAGCATTACATCATACTGCAATCGTGCAGGCATTCTATCATGGGCATGGCTTGATAAACATTTTGCCATGACAGCCCTGGGCCTTTCAGAAAGCCCACAAGTACCATGACACCCACACGGCTCCCTGTGATCTCATCATGGGGGGCCATACGGGACCCCCCGAACATCATTTGGGGGATTTAAATGCCGCTGTCAGAATTGATAGGGGTATTTAAAGGGTTAATAGCTCTAATGAGCCATGCAGCTTATTGAGCTGATGCCGCTGAGTGTCAGCTGTAAGAAACAGCCGACGCCCGCGATGTATGGAGGGAGATCACCGCCCGATCCTCCTCTATACGTACCCCGATGCTGAAGGCCATCAAAAGGTGTATCAGCGGTGGTTAAGGTGCTACCTCATTTATACTGACTTTGTAGTTTCTGACTCTGGTTATTCCTGAATTCGCTGAATTCTCTGCTTCTGGCCTCAGCTTGTTGCATTAATCATTCTCCTACCTGCCCCAACTCCTGGCCTGTCAGTATTGTGATGTCCAATCAGAGTTAGTGTGGGGGATCAGAGACTTTTATTAACAAAGATTTACATCTGTCTCTGTTCCCTGCCAGTATAACGTTGGGGACATTAACCAACTAAGACCTACACTTGCCTCGTATCCCTCCTATATTATTTATAGGGATTTGAACACAAGTAGTTTATAATTACCCACTTTGTCTGCTATTTGAGGACACTATACTGGGTCTTGTGGCCTTTATACTTCCTCTCTACACTTCATGTGACTACAATTTTAGCCAAAGGAGACTGGAACCTGGGGTCCCTTTGTTTTGTCACATGAAAATAGCAATCATACACCTCTTATTTCACCTATACTTGGAAGGATCTCTTATGTGAATTCTGGTGGGTCCCACCAATGAACGGACATAGTGGGTTATAATAGTGATTTTTTTTGTCACTTAATTTATGTTGTTAGTCTTGAAGCCTTCTGATTTTAAGTATTATAATTAATAAAAGTTATATTTTAAAGTATAAATTCAGTAAAGGCATATTTAACTCTCCTCTGATTCCTCTACCTCGGTGACATGTAGTTTTGTTTTATTGTTGAATTTTCCCCACCAGAGACATATATGACAAATGCAGAAAGAATATGCCATCAATGTCTCACCAGTTGGGGTGTTATAGCAGTATCTGTCACCCTTTTCGAAAAGCTGGGCAACATCCTGCATAATTACTTTTATCGTAAGTCTATGTATTTTATGGAAACAGTCAAACACAGTCTCTGGACTATTTCCTCTTTCCATTTTTAGGATCACTGGGGGCCAAATAGTCAGACCTGGATTGTTCAGACAGTTAAAACATACTATCACTGTGTCATAATTATCTCTGGTTGCCAAACCCCCTTTAACAGCAAACTACCCCAATCATTACATTAACCACTTAATACTGCCTCATTTTTTTAAGCCCTTCATACTTTATTGACATCAGAACGGGGCATGATAGACAGCACAGGGCTCCTGAGCAAGAATGGGACTATGGGTGCTTTTTTCCCCCAGTAGCTCATTATAAAAGTCTTTGCATAAATTGACTACCTAATAATCCACTGAGCCATGAAATTAGTTATTTAATTTCTTTACATGTAATCTAGAAAACTACTTTAAAAGCTATCGACACCTTTGGTGTGCAAATTTTTGTTTTTCAAAATTTTGTTGTGGTCATAAATTAACTGATAAGAATGTGAAGGACAGAAGAAATAAGGGCAGTAAGCTGTCAGTCCAACCTTAATGATGGATCTAATATTGAGGCTTAGACTGCAGTGTCTGTATATATTGATATGTTAAAACTGTAGAAGACAAATGGTGCAAAATTTTTAATCAAAGCCCACTGCCAAAGTTATTTTCCAAAAATAAATGCATTGAAGTAAAAATAAAGTGCCCTACAAAGGTATCCAAAGCCCTTAAGTTGGAGGTGAGCCCTTTATCTACTGAGTCCCTGTACAGCTAAATAGGTTGCACATATTAAATGTCCGCCCTGCATCAGAATGTTTGCTTTCATATCCTTCATTTCTTAACAAATGATAGCCATCTTATTTCCTAAGGGTGCATTCACACGAACGTATATCGGCTGGGTTTTCACGCCGAGCCGATATACGTTGTCCTCATGTGCAGGGGGGGAGGATGGAAGAGCCAGGAGCAGGAACTGAGCTCCCGCCCCCTCTCTGCCTCCTCTCCGCCCCTCTGCACTATTTGCAATAGGGAGAGGCGGGACGGGGTGGGGCTAATTCTCAGCACTTAGCCCCGTCCCGCCTCCTTTCATTGCAAATAGTGCAGAGGGCTGGAGAGGAGGCAGAGAGGGGCGGGAGCTCAGTTCCTGCTCCTGGCTCTTCCATCCTCCCCCCCTGCAGATGAGGATGACGTATATCAGCTCGGCGTGAAAACCGAGCAGATATACGTTCGTGTGAATGCACCCTGAGGCCTTAGTCACATGGGCGTTTTTTGCCGCGATTTGCGGATCGCATGACGGATGCGCATCCTCAAATCGCGTGACCGGGGCCGAAAAATCGCCCGAAAAAACTGCGCCTAGCCGCGTTTCAATAGACACGGGCCGAAGCTGTCCAGCGCATTGAATTCAATGGAGCCGGCAATACAGCCGGCTCCATTGAAATCAATGCGCTGCGGGCAGTCGCGGGATTAATTGTCGGGAAGGGCTTAAATATATAAGCCCTTCCCTGCAATTCATCCAGAAATGTGTAAAGATAAAAAAAATATATATATACTCACCTTGTCCCGGCAGATGGAGTTCAGCGCGGCCGGCCTGCAGTGGGTGTGAGTGGGTGTGAGTGAGAGCTGCCCCTGATTGGCTCAGCGCTGAGCCAATCAGAGGCAGCTCTCACTCACACCCATTTATGAATTCATGAATGGGTGTGAGTAAGAGCTGCCTCTGATTGGCTCAGCGCATGAATGGGTGTGAGTGAGAGCTGCCTCTGATTGGCTCAGCGCTGAGCCAATCAGGGGCAGCTCTCACTCTCACACCCACTCACACCCACTGCAGGCCGGCCGCGCTGAACTCCGTCTGCCGGGACAAGGTGAGTTTTTTTTTTTTTACACATTTCTGGATGAATTGCAGGGAAGGGCTTATATATTTAAGCCCTTCCCGACAATTCATCCCGCGATCGCCGGCAGCCCATTGCTTTCAATGGGCAAACATCGTTCTTCTCTGCCATAGCTGTTACAGCTGTGGCAGAGAAGAAGGATTTGTCTTCTATATGTTCTCAATGTGGTCGGTGCTGCTGTCGCCGGCCCCATTGAGCGCATATAGAGAAGAGAACAGGAATCGCAGATAGGTGCGATCTGCGATTTCTGTTCTATAATTTATCGGACGAGCGCATAAAAAGCGCTCATGTGTCCAATACCATTGCAAAGTAATGGTTTTAAAAATCACCGGACGCATGCGCAAATCGCGCGAAAAAACGCCCGTCTGACTAAGGCCTAAGGGTGTATTACTGTAATTATTGTAGCAAACTCTGAGTAAAGATCAATCTTTAGATTTGCAGATGGAAGGCATCAAGTAATCAAGTCTCACAGTATATAGTTTAAGAAAGTAAAGTTTATTTAGAATAGATCACTTACAACCCACCCCCCATTAAAGCTATACTTTATTATAAATAATTAAAAACTACCCAAGCAAAACATGCATAAATAGAACATACACTATAATGCAAAGTGTGTATACACCACACAATCTATATAAGGGCCAGTCACTTATTACTCGCTTTTAGATGAATTTCTACAGTATCATAAAATAAGCTATTTCATAATATCATAGAAATTGATAATCGACTGATCCATCCAGCATAATCTAAATGAGGTCACAGCAGTTACAAAAGCTGTGTGATACCAATATCCTTACACTGACCACTAGATTGCACTGCTAACTGTGGGATAATCACCCTGAGGTGATTCACTGCATGGTGGCTGCCCCCAATTTCCAGCATGTACATCCCTATGTACTATACACACCACACTTGTAAATACGTCGCAATTACCAATGCACACCGGTGAATATTCCTCTCCCCTATGATATGGATATTCAGGTGTTCTGTCTGTCACAGGAGTAACGCATCACAGACTATTAGCCAAGTTATGCTAAATTCATACAATATAAAGGCTCATTTACACCAGCAGATGACTGCTAAAAAATTGCTAATCGGCGATCGTTTTAGCGATAATCGTTGTGTCTAAATGTGCGCCCACTTTTCGGCCACTGCTAGCTGATCGTAAAATTCAGTCCAAACTAAAAATCGTAGTTCAGCCTTATCAGCAGTTCTCCACGGGGAGTGCTGATAGCATTGTTTCCCTGTGGAGAACAAAGGATCTGAGCACAGATAATAGCCCTCGGGCTATTAACTGCTTTCAGCTAAGGCTTCATTTGCACACTTAATTGCTATTAAAGGAGATGTCCCGCGCCGAAACGGGTTTTTTTTTTTTTAAACCCCCCCCCCCGTTCGGCGCGAGACAACCCCGATGCAGGGGTTAAAAAAACCACCCGCACAGCGCTTACCTGAATCCCGGCGGTCCGGCGTCTTCATACTCACCTGCTGAAGATGGCCGCCGGGATCCTCTGCCTTCGTGGACCGCAGCTCTTCTGTGCGGTCCACTGCCGATTCCAGCCTCCTGATTGGCTGGAATCGGCACGTGACGGGGCGGAGCTACACGGAGCCGCTCTCTGGCACGAGCGGCTCCATAGAAGACTACAGAAGACCCGGACTGCGCAAGCGCGGCTAATTTGGCCATCGGAGGCCGAAAATTAGTCGGCACCATGGAGACGAGGACGCTAGCAACGGAGCAGGTAAGTATAAAACTTTTTATAACTTCTGTATGGCTCATAATTAATGCACAATGTACATTACAAAGTGCATTATTATGGCCATACAGAAGTGTATAGACCCACTTGCTGCCTCGGGACATCTCCTTTAAGTAGCTGAGCAGCTACTTAATAGTTTATGCAAAATGATCGGGAGGAGAGGGTGAAATTTTCTTGAGCACCTTGTGGTGGTCGCTCGAGTAACGAGTACTCTCGAGTATGCTAATGCTCGAACGAGCATGCTCGCTCATTTCTTGCCTTAACACATTCTTAGTTACATTGGTTTGTGTTGCTTAGAGTTAAACACGAAAATTTGCAGGTCAAACAAAACCTTCAATTATATACGTAGAGAAAGAACTCTTGTCCAATGGCTAAACAGCTGTTTATACTGAGATTATATGAGAGACATTTAGTTATTACAGGCATAAGCCCTTGTCAACAATATAAGTCAGGTGTGAAACCAGTATATATAAATATGTATTTCGTAAGCTCACAATACATTGGCATTTAGTTATTAGTAGAGATGAGCGAGTATACTCGCTAAGGCACTACTCGCTCGAGTAATGTGCCTTAGCCGAGTATCTCCCCGCTCGTCCATAAAGATTCGGGGGCCGCCGCAGCTGACAGGTGAGTTGCGGCGGGGTGCGGGGCAGAGCGGGCGGGAGAGAGGGAGAGAAAGATCTCCCCTCCGTTCCTCCCTGCTCTCCCCCGCAGCTCCCTGCCCTGTGACGGCACCCGAATCTTTCGGGACGAGCGGGGAGATACTCTGCTAAGGCACATTACTCGAGCGAGTAGTGCCTTAGCGAGTATACTCGCTCATCTCTAGTTATTAGTAAAAACTATATTGAATATTGGTTATTTCTTTTTTCAATTTGTTGACTTGATAGTGCTAGCTACCCAAATCAAAGAAGATGTAGGCTTGAAATCAGCCTTCTTCCTGTATGAATTGAAAGGCAATGGCTCATAGAGATATGGGTACATATTACAATAGCAGGAAAGTAGATGTAAACATTGTATATACTTGTTATATGGGCTACAGAATGGACAGTTGTGATAGAACAAAGGCTTTCACTACTCATCAATAGTTATTTTGGAAGGACAGTAAATGGTCATGCACTTATTAATTAAGAAAGGTACTTAAAGGATCATTTCTTAAGCTCCTGCATTACTTTTTCATTACTAGATCACAATGTGGTCCAAATTTAACAGCTGGAATTTTATGGTAAAAAGAAATTTACATTATTTAATTTACAAAACGCACTCACTTATGGAAAAACTGTAAATAGAAGAAAAGGTGACGGGTAAGTAGAATGACTGGATCTATATATTTCTATCGTACTTTTCTTGACCTAGCTAAGCACTCCAGTCATTTGCATATTGTACTTTTCAGCTGACTGCCCTCAAGGACTCTTTTGGAAATTATATCCAATATACAAATGAGACGCTCCTGCTGCGGGAAAACAAATAGACAAATAAACAAAGCTAATGCAAGTACCTATCTTATTAGTTTCCTAAATGAATCGAAAATCTTGTACCAGCGTTCTGTACCTGTGTATATTTAGATTGGAAAGTTGTTCTGCAGAGAACATTATAACCCCACATTAGCCCTGACTACAATTGTCCCTATTTCTTACTGTAATTGTATTTGGTTTGCTTACTGATAAAGGGAACTACATTGTTTTTATAATGTAGTTGTGAAGATGTTTGGCCTCTGTGCCCTTTTATGCAATGAACACATTGCTAGTTCACTTAGAGAAACATTCCCATTGTAACAAAAACTGTACAAAACATACACTAATTGACATAAGGTCATTGGACTGTGAACCGTCACACATGTCATTAATATTTTACTTTTCAATATATGTTACTAAAGTAGCAGTGTAAATGTGGAGGTTACATTTTGACATTTTTTGTCAATTGAAGTCCACGGGCTCCAATGTCGAAGACTATAGCTTTGGGTAGGGTCATTGGTTCACCTTCCTGTGTTGTTCTATATGTGTAAAACATTCGAAGGGATCTACATTCATTTCTAATCCATTTCAATGAGCATGTGTTAACTAATATTGCACTACATTGCAGGTTTGTAAAAAAAAAATGCAAGCTACTGCCTTCAGCTGTGTCTCGTTGATTTGGCCTTTCACGGAACACTTGGTGCTCTGGCATCTTGCAGCAGTAAATCTTCACTCAAAGACCACTTATAGTATTTAGGTACATTGAGTGGACTTGGCAATAGAGATGAGCGAGCGTACTCGGAAAAGCACTACTCGCTCGAGTAATTTGCTTTATCCGAGTATCGCTGTGCTCGGGTCTGAAGATTCGGGTGCCGCTGCGGCTGACAGGTGAGTCGCAGTGGGGAGCAGGGGAGAGCGGGCGGGAGAGAGGGAGAGAAAGATCTCCCCTCCGTTCCTCCCCGCTCTCCCCTGCAGCTCCCCGCTCCGTGCCGGCACCCGAATCTTCAGGGACGAGCACAGCGATACTCGGATAAAGCAAATTACTCGAGCGAGTAGTGCTTTTCCGAGTACGCTCGCTCATCTCTACTTGGCAACTAATGAGCATGCTTTGGGATGGGGTCGAAATTTCAAATACATGCATGTCAAAGAACCTCATACCCCCTAACTAGTCAACAAATATTTTTTGATGATTGCAAACAGCAGAAAAAAAATTGGGTAGCACCACCTAAGATCAGAACTTACAGACATTACAAACATGAAACAGTGTGAAAACACCACCAAACACAAGGATAAGGAGAACCTAGTGTATTTTTAAAAACTTGCTTAACCCCTTAATGACACAGGGTGAACAGTTATGTCCTGTGTATTCAGTGTTTGTATTTAGCAGGATCCCTATAATGTGGCTGTTTCTTACAGCTGGCACCTGCTGGCAAAAGTTGTAATCAGCACTCATGCAGTTTGCAGCTGTTAACCGTTTAAATACCACTGCCAATTCTGACAGCAGCATTTAAATACCTTGAACAGAGTTCGGGGGTCCTGAACAACTCCCTACAATGAGATTGTGGTGTGCATTCAGTTGCCATGGCAATTGCGGGCCTTCTGAAAGCCCCCAGGGTTGCCATTGCAGATTGCTTATCAAGCCATTCATTTGTCATGGCTTGATAGACTGCCTGTCGGATCTTGGTATTATGCAATACTATGGTATTACATCATACTGCATGATCAATCAAACAATCACAAGTTCATGTTTCCTATGAGGGCTAAATAATATATAAAAATCAGTTTAACAAAAGTTTTATTAATTATGAAAAGAAAAGATAATAACAGTTTAAGAAAAAAAAACTTTTCCTATATTTAAAATAAAGAAAGTAAAAGTCCAATCTATCAAATGAACGCATTATTGAGCCCTCATGGTGAATGTCGTCAGAAGGAAAATACCCAATGTCAGAATTGTGCTGCTTTGGTCACACTGTTTTCAAGAAAAAATATAATAAAAACCAATCACAAAGTTTTGTGTACTTCAAAATGTTACCAATAGAAACTAAATGACCCACTGCAAATATTTTAAAAGTAGTACAGCAAGAAAAAAAAAAAATATATATATAATTGTAGAAGTGGGCAAAAATATGGAAACCGCTCTTGGCTGAGAGCACCAAAATTTGTGTTTACTTCACCTTTTTGCCTTGGTCTTGGTGATTTTGGGAGCCAGCTGGTAACAGCAGCTGAATAGCTCAATCCCCAACTAATGGAACCTTATTTCTCAGGCAGATGTTCACATCTACGCAGCAGCATCTGAGTCATATTACCTTCACTTAAAATCGGTCTCTACTAGGGATGAGCAAGTATACTCGCTAAGACGCTACTCGCTCGAGTAATGTGCTTTAGCCGAGTATCTCCCTGCTCGTCCCTAAAGATTCGGGTGCCGCTGCAGCTGACAGGTGAGTCGCAGCGGGGAGCGGGGGGAAGCAGGCGGGAGAGAGGGAGAGAAAGATCTCCCTTCCGTTCCTCCCGGCTCTCCCCCGCAGCTCCCCGCCCCGCGCCGCCCCCCGAATCTTCAGGGACGAGCAGGGAGATACTCGGCTAAAGCACATTACTCAAGTGAGTAGTGCTTTAATGAGTATACTCGCTCATCCCTAGTCTCTACATGTTTTTTTTTTAAATATGATTTATAATCCCACGTAACTTAAGGTATGCATTTCGTATAGGGTTTCCATATTTTTGTCCACCCCATGTATATAAAAATTTGGTATCAAAGTAATCATACTTACCTATAGAATAAAGTTATTATGTCATTTTTTGCTGGCGTGTGTATACTGTAGAAACAAGGACACCCCATCCCCCAAATATGGCAGAATTGCACTTTTTTACATTTTTTTCTACTTAGAAATTTTTTATGTATTTCAGTACATTTTATAGTACATTACATAGTACGATTGAAAAATACAACTTGTCCTTCTAAAATCAAGCTTTCAGACACAAATTTTCATGGATAAATAATAGAATTATGATTTTTTGAAAGTGGGGAGGGAAAAAATGTAAATGAAAAAGGGGTGGTCCTTACCCCTTTTAACCCCTTAGTGACGAAGCCTGTTTGCGCCTTAGTGACGGAGCCAAATTTTGGAAATCTGACATGCGTCGTTCAACGTAGCATAACTCCATAAAGGCTTTACATATCCAAGTGATTCTGACATTGTTTTTTCGCCACATGTTGTACTTCATTTAGGTTGTAAAACGAGACCAATATAATTTGTGTATATTTATTAAAAGTACCAATATTGGAAAAAGTTTGAAAAAATTGCCATTTTTTCACATTTTCAACCGTAATAGCTCAAATATGTCCAAACATACTGTACAAATTTTTGATAAGATATATATTTCCATCTGTTTACTTTATTCTGAATGCACACTTGAAAAACTTTTGTGTTTTTTTTAACCATTTAGAGGACATACAAATTTAACATTACTTTTCAGCATTTTGAGGAACACTTTGCTTTCCTGCACCAAACCAAGTTTGCAAAGGCTCATAAGTGTCAGAATAATAGATACCCCCTCAAATGACCCCATTTTAAAAACTATACCCCTTAATGTATTCACTGAGGGGTGTCATGAGTATTTTGACCCCACCAGTTTTTTTCAGGAATTAATTCAATTTAGAGGAGAAAAAATAAAATTTCATATTTTTGCAAATATGTCATTTTAAAGACATATTTTTTTCCTATAGAGCCCATGAAAATGAGGATTTACACCCCAAAATGGATACCCCCGTTTCTCCCGTGTTCAGAGACATACCCATTGTGGCCCTAATCTTATGTCTGGATGCACAACGGGACCCAAAATGAAAGGAGTAGTCGGTGTCTTTCAGAACATAAATTTTGCTTGAAGGCGTTTTAGGCCCCATAGCACTTTTGTAGAGCTCTTGAGCAGCCAAAACCAAAGAGAGCCCCCACCAGTGACCCCATTTTGAAAACTAGACCCCTTAACGAATTTATCTAGGGGTGTACTGCCCATTTTGACCCCACAGTTTTTGAATGAATTCAAGCCAAGCAAAAGGAAAAAATTGTGATTTTCGTTTTTTTGTCAATTCTGTCATTTTAAAAACAGCTTTTTTTTGTACAGCACACACATGAATGGAGCCTTGCACCCCAAAATGGATACCCCTGTTTCTCCCGTGTTCAAAGACATACCCATTGTGGCCCTAATCTTATGTTTGGATGCACAACAGGACCCAAATTGAAATGAGTAGTCGGTGTCTTTCAGAACATAAATTTTGCTTGAAGGCGTTTTAGGCCCCATAGCACATTTGTAGAGCTCTTGAATGGCCAAAACCAAAGAGAACCCCCACAAATGACCCCATTTTGAAAACTAGACCCCTTAACGAATTTATCTAGGGGTGTACTGCCCATTTTGACCCCACAGTTTTTGAAAGAATTGAAGCAAAGCAAAAGGAAAAAATTGTGATTTTCGTTTTTTTGTCAATTCTGTCATTTTAAAAACAGCTTTTTTGGTACAGCACACACATGAATGAAGACTTGCACCCCAAAATAGATACCCCAGTTTGTCCCGTGTTCAGAAACATACCTATTGTGGCCCTAATCTTTTGTCTGGATGCACAACGGGGCCCAAAATGAAAGGAGTAATCGGTGGCTTTCAGAACAGAAATTTAGCATGAAGGTGATTTAGGCCCCATTGCCTACTTGTAGAGCCCTTGAGCGGCCAAAACGACAGAGAGCCCCCACAAATGACCCCATTTTGAAAACTAGACCCCCTAACGAATTTATCTAGGGGTGTACTGTGTATTTTTACACTACAATTTTTGAATAAATCTAAGCAAAGCAGTAGGAGAAAAATTACAATTTTCATTATTTCGGCAGTTGTATCAATTTAAAAACAGGTTTTTTTTGTACAGCACACATAGGAATGAAGACTTTCACCCCAAAATGGATACCCCCGTTTGTCCCGTGTTCAGAACCATAACCCTTGTAACCCTAATCTACTTAAAGGACACATGGCTAGGCCTATAATGGATGGAGCACCCGTTGGATTTCAGGGTACAACGGTATAAATTCCAGGCCCCATTGCCCACTTATAGAGCCATTGAGCATCCAAAACGATAAAACCCCCCCACAAATGACCCCATTTTAAAAACTAGACCCCTTAATGAATTCATCTAGGGGTGTATTGCGTATTGTGACCCCACAGTATTTGAATAAATCTAAGCAAAGCAGAAGGAAAAAATTACGATTTTCATTTTTTTGGCAATTTTGTCAATTTAAAAACTGTTTTTTTTGTACAGCGTACATAGGAATGAAGACGTTCACCCCAAAATGGATACCCCCGTTTGTCCCGTGTTCAAAAACATACCCATTGTGGCCCCAATCTACTTACTGGACACATGGCTAGGCCTATAATGGAGGGAACACCCGTTGGATTGCAGGGCACAACTGAATACATTCCAGGCCCCATTGCCCACTTGTACGGAATAAAAATTGACACCTTAAAAAAATATCCCCCCCCCCCCCCCCCACACACACACACCCACCCCTACCGCTCCGCCCTTTTCGGCGTTACCCAAATCTTAGATAAAAGTAATAATGTGAACTGTGTAATATTTCCAAAGACAAGGGTAATTACGGAGGCTGGTTGGGATGGGCCCATGGGGCAATAAAACCGTGTATCCCCCCTCCTCTCATGCTTTTTGGGGGTATTTCTTGACCTCAGTAGCGGGTATGGGGTGTAAAAAGTGGCGCTCTGTGAGTCTCCGTAAGCTTAATGAGATGCGGCGGTCTCACACAGAAGGCGCTCAACAAGCTGCTCCTGGAACTGCATGAAGGCGAACGTTCCTGGGACTCCTTGTAAAATACGTATTACAAGTAGCGGTCTGAATATCGCCGGGCTCACACAGCCGTAGGTGGAATCAGCTTGCGGAGGCCCGCAGCGGATCCCAGCTGTGAGCCCGGCTGTCACCCTGCGTACGGCTGCGTAATGTACTGTGCATAACTGCCTACTCACACAGGCGGTCATACGCAGTATATATATATTTTTTTGTTTGTATTTTCCGCACCGTCGCTTAGCGATGATGCGGGTACCCGCAGCCCGTATACAACGTAGTTGCGTATGGGCTGCGGGTATATCCGCGACCATGGAGCACAATGGGCTCTATGTTGCGGATATCCGCGGTAAAATAGAACCTGCTGCGTTCTCTTTTCTGCGAGTGGATTACGCAATTCCGACCCACTAATGTGAGCGGAATTGGGTAATCCAATGCGATTGATCTGCGTATTACCGCGGATCAGAAGCATGCGGAATCCGTAATTCCTATCCGGTCATGTGAGACCGACCTAAGGTAGATCGCTAGCTTTTTTTCACGTGACCGGGGACCGCCCAACGAGGCCACCCGTCACTGCTCCAGGCTCTCGGCGACCGTTGGTCGCTGGGAGCAAGGAGATTTTAAATTTCCTGGGCTCCCGGACTCCTGCGCATGTGTCCGATGTTTTGCCGGCGGTCGCATGCGCAGAATCCGGGAACGTTCACGGAAGAAGATTGTGTCGGGGCGCAAATACGGAGGCCTCCGGCAAAAAGTTTCATCTCCTCTCACCGATCGCATCAGTGAGGGGAGATGAACCTTCACCTTTTTTTTACTTTTACGTGATCGCCATTATCCATTGGATAACGGCGAACACGTGATCAGGAACCACTCACCGCGGCCCCCCGTGAAATCTCCAGGCTCTCGGCTAAGTTTTGTAGCCAGGAGCAGGGAGATTTTAAAATACCACGGCTTTTGCGCATGCACCTGCCATATTGGCGACGGGCGCGTGCGCAGAAGCTGGGGTAAGGTCCGCGGATAAATCCGCGGGCCTTAGGTACGTCATTTCATCCTCCCTCACGGATATGATCCGTGGGGGGAGATGAAACGCAAGTTTTTTAAACTTTTTTAAACTTTTTTTATTTAACTTTTTGCACTTTTTTTTTTTACTTTTTACCCCTTTTTTATTTTTATTTTTTAACTTTTTGCACTTTTTTTTTAACTTTACATGATCACTGTCATCCATTGGATGACAGTGATCATGTCCCCAGTCACATCCCTCTGCTCTTGGCTACACATGGCAGCCAAGAGCAGAGGGATTTTGAATTTCCCGGGGCTCGAGCCCCTCTGTGCACGCGCCCGATGTCAATCATCGGGCGCGCATGCGCAGACGGGGATTTCGGGTCCCGGGACATCGGGACATCGCAGAGGACCGGGGGTGAGTATTTTCACCTCCCCTCATGGATCCGATCCATGAGGGGAGGTGAAACCTTACTTTTTTTTTACTTTTTCAACTTTTTCGCGATCGCCGCTATCTAATCGATAGCGGCGATCGCGGGCCCGGGGACCGCTCACAGCGATCCCCGGTAACACCTCCTGGCTCCCGGCTACCTTCAGGAGCCGGGAGCCAGGAGATTTTAAATTTGCCGGGGGCTCCCGGGCTTCTGCGCATGCGCGTGACGTCATCGTCTGGCGCGCATGCGCAGAAGGCCGCCGGCGGGTCCAGGAGGACGAGATCTCCGTGGGACACCGCCGACAAGCCGGGTAAGTAATTTCAGCTGCCCTGGTGGAGCCGATCCAGCAGGGCAGCTGAAGAACTAACTTTTTTGACAGTTTTCTTTACTTTTTTGCTATCGGCACTAGCCATTGGCTAGCGCCGATCGCAATGCCGGGGGGGACTGCCCGCATCCTGGGATGACAGCTCCATGCTGTCGGCTACCTGCGGGCACCGACAGCATGGAGCTGTCACGTCCTCAGGCAAGTGGGCATTAATCCAAAGAGGATGCATAAAACTACGTCCTCTAGGATTAAGGCCCACTTTCTGAGGACGTAGTTTCCCGATGGGGCAGTCGTTAAGGGGTTAAGCACGCTTTAAACTACCATTTATTGTATAATACAAACTTTACAATAGCTCTCCACAGTGCCAGACTCATTGCGGTAGCCATAATGCCAGCTTCACATTAATGCACAGCATTCTTGCCAGTTCCCATGCTGCTCCCTCCTCCACTGTCAGCAGTATTAACCCTTTCCAATCCCCTGTCTGAGGTCTGAAGACATTCTGATTGAAGGCTGTACAGCTCCGATGTCGGAACATGTCCGGCAGGGTATTCTTACTGTATATCACTGGCTGCTCTGTTGTCGGGGGGCCCCTCCAGCATGTTCCATACAGCAGTACTGGCTCTAGCCAGCAGATGGCGCCATTGTATAATGGCAGAAAGAGAAAGCCCCATAGGAAACCCTGAAACCAAAATTGGATTGCAAAGGGTTAAAATAATAAGAAAAGCAGTACTTACCTTGTCCTTGTCCTGGTATTTGTTGTGACAGATGATGTTACTGAAAGTCAGATGACTACTGCAGCCAATCAGTGCCTGCAGCAGTCATTTGGCTTCGAGTGAAATCATCTGTCACAGCAAGCACGGGGACTACAGCAGGGTTGTAACGGAAAAGTACTGCTTCTCTTCTTATTTTGGCACAGGACCACCAAAGGTTCTGTGTTGTCCAGTAAATGGACAACCCTATTAAGACATGGTAGGTGGGGGCTATGGTACAGACTTTGCTTTGGGGACCAGGAGTTTAAGTTACTAACCAGTCTTGAGGCAACAAGGGCTTAGTGAATGAATAAGTGATTTTGCGAAAATGCTGCCCCATGTAGTCAAACAAGGGCACTGCCTGTGGTAACATGCTCATCTTAAAGGGGTTGTTCCATCTCAGCCCATGCTGCCTGAGAGAAGAAACATGTGGCTGGTTTTGCTCTAGTGTGATTGTTCTCAGTCAGAAAAACAAAGGAATGTTGTAGATATGATACCTTTTAATGACTAGGAAAAATACATGATGTTATAGCGAGCATTTGAACCTCTCAAGGTCCTTCCTCAAGCTTCCATTAAGCCTGAGGGCTCAGTCACACGGGCGCAGATCCACCCGTGTTTCTGAACAATAAGACGGCGGTACTGCAGGTGTGGATGACTCTCCGCACCGGCCGGAAAATAGAACACATGGCTGGCAATGGAGCCGGTCATGTGGTGGGGCCGTCTTATCATCCAGAAACATGGGCAGATCGGTGCCCGTGTGACTGAGCCCCGAGAGGTTCAAAAGTTCGCAATTACATCATGTATTTTTGTTAGCCAATAAAAAGTATCATAACTACAAGATTACTTGGTTTCTCTTACTGAGAACAATCACATTTTGCTCTACTGGCTAACATGGTACTAAACCTTTTTGGTTTTGCTCTGTTAGTGCTTCAGTAACAACCATTCACTTTAATGGGAGTTACGGAAACAGCACAAGGCTGCTGCCTCGGCTATTTCCATAACACTTGGTGAGGTCATCAGGAAACTAGTGACAGTGCAGATGGGAAAGCCCCTTTAAATTTTGGAAAATAACAACTGTATCCAACCAACTACAAAGTAGGGGCTCCAAACAATTTTTAACTTAGGGTTTAAAAAATTTTTATGCTATTATTTTTGAAGTTATTGTATGTTTTGTCTTTTTTGCTATCACTAAAAAAAATTGCTAACCCCATTTTCTATCCATTTTATTGACTACAGCAGGTAAACTTATGTGTTATTTAATTTTATTCTGTAACTCCTTCACAAGGCATTCATATACTTATTTATATGAATTATGCTAACTACCTACCATCCTTTATTCAGAGGGCATGGACTCCTGTTGCGGTCTGACCTCTCCGCTGTTGCTTGGTGTGTGCTAGAGAGCTAAAACTACTGAAAAGGAAAGTGTGATTATTTGTTGAATAGGTGCCTCAATGCTGAGAGTCGTAGGATAAGAAGGTTAAGTAACCTTAACTTGAACAACCCTTCAGCAATATTCTAACAAGAATACATTCTTAAAAACGCATAATTTACGAACCCCCTAGACACATGAAATATGCACCTTACTAAACACATATGCAACAATGGCAGAAGCTGAATATTCATTCTGAGTTAATATGCACTAAGTTTATATCAGCAGAATTTCTGTGAAATTGAAAATATTTATCAAATATTAAACCGTTAAATACTCAATTTTTCATGTTTTGCTTTTAGGTCTGCGATTTAAGTGGTGAGAGACTGCAAAGAACTTTAAATTGCTGGTGAGAAGTTCAAAACTAATGTTCTATGCCCAGAACAACAATTGTTATTTCCTGCATGAAAGCAGGACTAAAAAGTTACAAAAAAGAATAGAAAACAATACTTTGTCAGGTCTTGAGCCCGCTATATACTTTTAGATAGTTTGTCCAGTTAACCGCTATTTCTCCTTTCCCCACCGTAAATATATGCGCTCAGCACGGCAAAACATTACGGTTTTTTTCATTGAGAGAAGGTAAGAAGCCACGGCCAGACCTTTCTGACAATTGTATAATCTCCTGTAGGAAAAAAAGGTTGGGCAATACAAAATCCAACATGGCTGATCCTTTTTTCCCAGGCTAGCTGGCTCAATCAAAATCCGTAGGTTTGGCTGACTTTTGTCTAATGTGTATGTTAGCTCTAGAAACAGTGTTGCCCTTTTTGAAGGCATATTAAAAAAATGCATCAAAACTTATTTTGTGAATGCTACTTGCTATACACTATAATAGAACAATGTTTGGGGGTTATGTCATTATGCTAGCACACCATCAGTACTAGGCACAGCAGAATCACTAGTCTTAGCTTTTGATAGATGTGATCTTGGTTTTGGATAGACTCAGAATGGCATCAACCCTATTCTGCAACCTTAAACCCTTGGCACAAGGGTTATTAAGTGTTATGAAGGGTTATGAAGTGGGCCTGGGAAGAGATTCCCATCCATATGTGATGGGTGTCAGCTGTTGTTGACAAACTCCTATCCCGCAGTTGACCATTTAGATCTGCCTGGCATTTGAATGGAACCTGTCACCAGTTTTAAGCACATTAAACAATATCAGCACTGTATTAGTGTAGTTGCAGTCTTTCCAACACAGATTTTTTTATCAATGTTGATAAAAGCATACCTGTATATTAGATGCTTGAAAATTTCCCGTGCCATATCTAAATGTAGCAGAGTGGTTCGGTGGGCAGGCCAGACTGGCTTTACTAGCTGCAGTTTTTTCATCAAAGTCTACCTCTCCAGCCCCCTATGACTGCTATGAAATTCCACAAATGCACCATGCTGCAGCCCCAGTCACATGCGCTGATTTGCTACTCTAATGGGGCCATGAGCAACTGGGGAAATAATGCTCACCTCACTTCTCACCCCGAGAAACAGTGCAGCAGTTCTGCAGTAATCTGTACTAACAGCAAAAGGCGGGTGAATGATGCAGCCAATCAGAGGCTGCAGCATCACTGACCTTCTCTTGTCATCAGTGCTCAAATGCTGGATACACAGGCTCTGATAGAGGAGGGGGGAGGGGGAGTTGAGTTTATGAGTTGAGAGAGACCAGCTGATCAGTGCTAGGAACACCTCTAAGCCAGAAACTTGAATGTATGAGAGCATGCAAACCAAGAAGGAAAACAATGCAAAAAAACAAAAAAGACTTGGTAAGGGCGCCCACCCACTGGCGTTTGCGATTCGCGGCTTTTTCGCGGCTTTTTGCGTTAATTTACATTGACATTCATGGGTGCATTAAGAGAAAAATAAGGACACATATGCAACTGACAGTTCCTATGTTAAAAATTGCAACGGACTGAAACAAAAAACGCCAGTGGACAGGAGTACATTCAAAACTAATTGCTCTTGAGAAAAAACGCAAAACGCAAAGGAAAAAAAATCGCCAGTGGGTGGGCGCCCTAAGATAAGTGTATATTGATTTTTAATGCATGGATGTACCATAAAAATTAACATCAAGATTCAGGGAGAGGGTTCACATAGTTGTTATTACGTGTCTAAAATCCGCCAAAAATATGAATGACCATTACAAAAGGCAGCAAAAAACTCAAATATCCACAGAAGAAATGCACATAAGTATGTTCCTGATACAGGCAGATGCATTTTTGAACTCGGATGTGCTAATTGTTGTACAGCTGAAGTGGTCGTTTACACTTCAGCATTTGGTCAGCATTTTTTTGTCAGATTTTTAATCTAAGATCAGAGGAGGACTCAAAAAAGAGAAATCTAAATGTTCATAAATGTCGTTGTGTGTTTAGGATCCACTTCTGGCTTAAATAGTGAGCAGCCTGGAAAGGGGGTCAGAAACGCTATCTTTTCTCCTAAGGGGGAGCACCCAGACGGTGAATGAGGAGACTCAAAAGGCCATTCATGCTCCTCTAGGTAACATGCAAATAAGGGAGATGGAATAATACCTCCACAGTGCCACCTATTGGAAGGCAGCATTCCTTTAAAGGGGTTTTCCCGCAAAACAAAGTTGGGGTATACACTTCTGTTTGGCCATATTAATGCACTTTGTAATGTACATCGTGCATTAAATATGAGCCATACAGAAGTTATTCACTTACCTGTTCCGTTGCTAGCGTCCTCGTCTCCATGGTGCCGTCTAATTTTCAGCGTCTAATCGCCCGATTAGACGCGCTTGCGCAGTCCGGTCTTCTCCCTTCTGAATGGGGCCGCTCGTGCCAGAGAGCTGCTCCTCGTAGCTCCGCCCTGTCACGTGTACCGATTCCAGCCAATCAGGAGGCTGGAATCGGCAATGGACCGCACAGAAGACCTGCGGTCCACCGAGGGTGAAGATCCCGGCGGCCATCTTCGCAAGGTAAGTAAGAAGTCACCGGAGCGGGGGGATTCGGGTAAGTACTATCCGTTTTTTTTTTAAACCCCTGCATCGGGTTTGTCTCGCGCCGAACGGGGGGGCTATTGAAAAAAAAAAAAAACCCGTTTCGGCGCGGGACCACCCCTTTAAGTCAAAGTTAGACTCTTTATACAAGCCTTGTAACAATGACTGGGATTTAAAAGCAAAGCCAGACTCCATGTACAGACAGCTGTTTCAGGGTATTTGCCCTTCATCAGTGTACAGTAGGAGTCTGGCTTTGCTAGTGACTCCTACAGACTCCTACTATACACTGATTTACTGTCTAGGTGCTCTCCCTAAGGAGAAAAGATAGCATTTCTGACCCTCGTCCCAGGCATCTCACTAACAAAGCCAGACTAACTTTGGCTTGAAGGAAAGCTGCTTTCCAATAGGTTGCATCAGAAAGATGGAGACAGATTTATGAAAGCTGTCTAAAAGAAAATCTTTACTTGTTGCCCATAGCAACCAATCACAACACAGTTTTCATTTCATTTCAGCAGTATGAGAAATCAAACCTGTGCTGTAATTGGTTGCTATGGGCAATAAACACAGATTTTCTTTTAGACAGCGGGTCAATTAAGGAAACACAAGAGGCCTTCACCGACAGGTACCCAAGTATGAAAACACCTGCTTAAACGTTGTATTCAGAGCCTGGTTCAGAAAGGGCACCAAATCAAGTGTATGGCATGCATGAAGAAGCTGAGGCCTCCATGAGTCCGGACGTCCAAACTTGTCTGTGATATTTAGCAGCAGATTGGAAATAGCCCACGAAAATCAACTTGGAATCTGTCCCAGCATGTTGGGGTATCACAAATGCAGTGTCAGTGAGTGCTGAACCTCAAAGCATACTGAATAACATGTGCATGAACTGAAAGAGCTTGACAAATTAAATGCATAAATTACTGTACGTGGCTGCTGACTATGATTTTTAGAGGTCTTTTGGACCCATTACTGTACTTTATGATGGGCGAAGTGTGGTTTAATTTATACTGAAAATCCCCACCTGACTTATAAAACACCGCCGATATGTCTGCCACTCCACCATCAGGACTGGCAGTCATGCTACCATTTTTCTTTTCTCCTTTTGTTATTGTTTGGTTAGGGGATTGTTCCCTCGGTAGGAGGATTATAACAGCGGTTGAGGAGGACAGGTTCTCCAACCGTGATACTTATATGTTGTGCTTTGTTTGTTTTACTTGTTAGTTAGTCTGTAGCCCTTAGCTTTAATTTGATATCAATAAAGGTTACATTTTAGGGCACTCATCTTTGAATGGGCTGACTTACGAATCAAACCTCCAAAAAAATGGAGTTTAGTGTGCAGTCAGAAACATGAATAGTGAGCCCAATTTCCTTCAAATCAACTGTGAATGCCGCAGACATTTTTTAACAGTTTTACAACTAACAGCAGAAAAAAGAATGTTCTGCTTTTTCTAATAACATGGGGCAACATGTCACACTTCCTGCGACTTACTGGCACGTAGAGATGAGCGAGCACCAAAATGCTCGAGTGCTCGTTACTCGATTCGAACTTTCAGTGATGCTCGAGAGTTCGTTTCGAGTAATGAACCCCATTGAAGTTAATGGGCGACTCGAGCATTTTTGTATATGACAGGTGCTCCGCTAAGGTTTTCATTTGTCAAAATCTTAGCAAATCACCAAAGTCATGGCCTGCAGTTCTCCTGAACTGCTTTCTGTAGTATTCAGTAGGTGGGGATTTAAAATCCCTGCCTGCTGAATGAGCTGCCTCTGATTGGTCACAGCCCTCACCAATCAGAGGCAGCTCTCACTGAGTGAGAGCTGCCTCTGATTGGTGAGGCTGTGACCAATCAGAGGCAGCTCATTCAGCAGGCGGGGATTTTAAATCCCCGGCTGCTGAATACTACTCAGAGCAGTTCAAGAGAACTGCTGGCCGGCCGCGGCTGAACTGCGTCTGCCGGGACAAGGTGAGTATATATTTTTTTTTACACATTTCTGGATGAATTTCAGGGAAGGGCTTATATTTTTAAGCCCTTCCCGAAAATTCATCCCCCGCTCGCCGGCAGCCCATTGTTTTCAATGGAGCCGGCTGTATTGCCGGCTCCATTGAATTCAATGGTCAGTGCTCGTTTAATCGAGACGAGTACCGCGTGGTGCTCGTCTCGAGTAACGAGCATCTCGAGCACCCTAATACTCGAACGAGCATCAAGCTCGGACAAGTATGCTCGCTCATCTCTACTGGCACGGGTTCATGAACTGTTTATGGAAGAATGAACTGTAAGCGAGGGGTTATGACCACCACTTGGACTTGTCCCTCTGCAATTTTTATCTGTGGGGAAATTTAAAGCAGAAAGTGTATGCCAATAATCTGCATTTTCCCTAGATGACCTAAAGGAAAATATAACAAACACTATCTGCAGCATCACTGTTGAAGAGCTGCAGACAGTATCAGCCAACACGTGCCCAAAGGCACATAGAAGTGAAAGGCAACCACTTCCAGTATCTGTTGTAACATGTAGGTAAATCAGTAAAGCTTTGTAAAAGACAATTTACATGCTAGTTCTTAAAGTATTGTCAGGGATTGATCACTTTTCCATGGACTAATTGGCTGGAGGGTGGGGTGGGTGTGACCAGCCTGTAGATCATGAATATGTAGGACTAGTTCTGTGTCTCACTTCTACTAATACAATGCAAGTTTCTCCCAAACTCCTGCACATATACACAGAGCAAACATATTACTGCAATCAGTGTGACAAGCACTATATTATGTCTAGAGATGAGCGAACGTACTCGTCCGAGCTTGATACTCGTTCGAGTATTAGCGTGTTCGAGATGCTCGTTACTCGTAACGAGTACCACGCGATGTTCGGGTTACTTTCACTTTCATCTCTGAGACGTTAGCGCGCTTTTCTGGCCAATTGAAAGACAGGGAAGGCATTACAACTCCCCCCTGCGACGTTCAAGCCCTATACCACCCCCCTGCAGTGAGTGGCTGGGGAGATCAGGTGTCACCCGAGTATAAAAATCGGCCCCTCCCGCGGCTCGCCTCAGATGCGTTGTGACATAGCTGAGGGACAGTGGTATCATGTTGGAGCTGCTATAGGGAGAGTGTTAGGAGTTAGTGTAGGCTTCAAGAACCCCAACGGTCCTTCTTAGGGCCACATCTAACCATGTGCAGTACTGTGGAGGCTGCTTTTAGCAGTGTTGCACTTTTTTTTTTTTTTGGTATATCGGCCGTGCAGAGCATTGCGCCCTGCAGTAATACTCCAGGGACAGAAGTGTGTAGGCAGGGCCAGAAGACATATATTATTGATTGAATATACGCAGTGGGCCTTTTCTAAAAAATATTGGAAAAAAATTTATTTGGCCTGCCTTTCACTGTGCTCAGTGTTCTGGGTCCGTGTCTGCTGGGGGTAGTAGTTCTCCAAATAAATACGCATCCAGCTAAGTGTTACAGCAGGCGTGCGCCAAATTATTTCCTGGCTCAGAAATCACCGCTCTGTTGCAGTTAATAACAGTGCGACACTCTGCAGTTCTGTCACACACTCCAGGGCCAGAAGACATATATTATTGACTGAATATACGCAGTTGGCCTTTTCAAAAAAATATTGGGCAAAAAATCTATTTGGCCTGCCTGTCACTGTGCTCAGTGTTCTGGGTCCGTGTGTGCTGGGGGTAGTAGTTCTACAAATAAATACGCAGCCAGCTAAGTGTTACAGCAGGCATGCGCCAAATTATTTCCTGGCTCAGAAATCACAGCTCTGTTGCAGTTAATAACAGTGCGACACTCTGCAGTTCTGTCACACACTCCAGGGCCAGAAGACATATATTATTGACTGAATATACGCAGTTGGCCTTTTCAAAAAAATATTGGGCAAAAAATCTATTTGGCCTGCCTGTCACTGTGCTTAGTGTTCTCACCAACGCGGTTACTGCCAAGGTCCACTTAACAACAGACACGTGGACAAGCACAGGCAGGCAGGGCCACTATATCTCCCTGACGGCACATTGGGTGAATTTAGTGGAGGCTGGAACAGAGTCAGAGCCTGGGACCGCTCACGTCCTACCCACCGCCCGAATTGAGTGCCCCAGCTCGGTGGTGGTATCTGCGGGGGTGTATGCTTCCTCCACTAAACCACCCTCCTCCTCCTACGCAACCTCTGTCTCGCAATCAAGATGTGTCAGCAGCAGCAGCACGTCGCCAGCAGTCGGTGTCACGTGGCGTGGCAGCACAGCGGTGGGCAAGCATCAGCAGGCCGTGCTGAAACTACTCAGCTTAGGAGAGAAGAGCCACACGGCCCACGAACTGCTGCAGGGTCTGACAGAGCAGACCGACCGCTGGCTTGCGCCGCTGAGCCTCCAACCGGGCATGGTCGAGTGTGACAACGGCCGTAACCTGGTGGCGGCTCTGCAGCTCGGCAGCCTCACGCACGTGCCATGCCTGGCCCATGTCTTTAATTTGGTGGTTCAGCGCTTTCTGAAAAGCTACCCACACTTTTCATACCTGTTCGGAAAGGTGCGCCAGCTCTGCGCACATTTCCGCAAATCCCACACGCACGCTGCCACCCTGCGGACACTGCAACATCGGTTTAATCTGCCAGTGCACCGACTGCTGTGCGACGTGCCCACACAGTGGAACTCTACGCTCCACATGTTGACCAGACTCTATGAGCAGCGTAGAGCTATAGTGGAATACCAACTCCAACATGCGCGGCGCAGTGGGAGTCAGCCTCCTCAATTATTTACAGAAGAGTGGGCCTGGTTGGCAGCCAGATGGTGAGCGGGGATGCTGCAATCATTAGCGTCACCATTCCTCTGCTATGCCTCTTGAGAAGTTCCCTGCAAAGCATAAAGGCAGACGCTTTGGAATCGGAAACGGAGGCGGGGGAAGACAGTATGTCGCTGGATAGTCGGAGCAACCTCATGTCTATATCTCAGCGCGTTGAGGAGGAGGGGGAGGAGCATGAGGAGGAGGGGGAAGAGACAGCTTGGCCCACTGCTGAGGGTACAGATGCAGCTTGCCTGTCATCCTTTCAGCGTGTATAGCCAGAGGAGGAGGAGGAGGATCCTGAAAGTGATCTTCCGAGTGAGGACAGCCATGTGTTGCGTACAGGTACCCTGGCACACATGGCTGACTTCATGTTAGGATGCCTTTCTCGTGACCCTCGCGTTTGACGCATTCTGTCCACTGCGGATTACTGTGTGTACACACTGCTCGACCCACGGTATAAGGAGAACCTTTCCACTCTCATTCCCGAAGAGGAAAGGGGTTCGAGAATGATGCTATACCACAGGGCGCTGGTGGACAAACTGATGGTAAACTTCCCATCCGACAGCGCTAGTGGCCGAAGGCGCATTTCCGCGGCCCAGGTAGCAGGGGAGGCGCAGAGATCAGGCAGCATGTACAGCGCAGGCAGGGGAACACTCTCTAAGGCCTTTGACAGCTTTATGGCTCCCCAGCAAGACTGTGTCACCGGTCCCCAGTCAAGGCTGAGTTGGCGGGAGCACTGTAAAAGGATGGTGAGGGAGTACGTAGCCGATTGCACAACCGTCCTCGGTGATGCCTCTGCCCCCTACAACCACTGGGTGTTGAAGCTGGACACGTGGCCTGAACTCGCGCTGTATGCCCTGGAGGTGCTTGCTTGTCCTGCGGCTAGCGTCTTGTCAGAGAGTGTGTTTAGTGTGGCTGGGGGAATCATCACGGATAAGCGTACCCACCTGTCAACCGACAGTGCCGACAGGCTTACACTCATCAAGATGAACAAAGCCTGGATTTCCCCTGACTTCTCTTCTCCACCAGCGGACAGCAGCGATACCTAAGCAATACGTAGGCTGCACCCGCGGATGGAAGCATCGTTCTCTATCACCATCCAAAACGGGGACCTTTTTGCTTCATCAATCTGTGTATAATATTCCTCCTCCTCCTGCTCCTCCTCCTGAAACCTGACGTAATCACGCCGAACGTGCAATTTTTCTTAGGCCCACAAGGCTCAGTCATATAATTTTTCTAAACAATTTTTATACGTTTCAATGCTCATTAAAGCGTTGAAACTTTCACCTCAACCAATTTTTATTTTAACTGGGCTGCCTCCAGGCCTAGTTACCAATTAAGCCACATTAACCAAAGCGATTAATGGGTTTCACCTGCCCTTTCGGTTGGGCATGGGCAATTTTTCTCAGGTACATTAGTACTGTTGGTACACCAATTTTTGTGGGCCCTCGCCTACAGTGTAATCCAATTAATTTTTTGCCCACCTGCATTACAGCTGACGTAACATCAGCTGTGATGGGCAATGCAATGGGATATATTAATGTACCGCCGGTGGCTTCCTGACACCCACCCATGCTGTGGGTCCACAGGGAGTTGTAACTGCATGTGTCCACTTCTAAAGAACCCCAGTCTGACTGGGGCATGCAGTGTGGGCCGAAGCCCACCTGCATTAAACATGACATTATTACCTCAGCTGTGATGGGCAATGCAATGGGATATTTTTATGTACCACCGGTGGGTTCCAGGGAGCCACCCATGCTGTGGGTCCACAGGGAGTTGTAAATGCATCTGTGTCCACTTCTAAAGAACCCCAGTCTGACTGGGGCATGCAGTGTGGGCCGAAGCCCACCTGCATTTCATCTGACGTTAGCTCTGCTGTCCAGGGCACTGCAATGGGATACATTTATGTACAGCGGGTGGGTTCCAGGGAGCCACCCATGCTGTGGGTGCACACGGAATTCCCATTGCGGAGTTGGGGATTCCCGGTTGTACCTGCCTGTGACTATTTATAAAAAAACGCGGTCTCACTGGGGCATGCAGACACCTTGACAGAATGAATAGTGTGTGGCACATAGGTTCCCCATTGCTATGCCCACGTGTGCAGCTCCTGATGGCGGTGGCACAGGATTATATTTCTCATTGCTTCTGTACAGCATTGTGGGCTATCACCCCGCCCCTTTTAAAGAGGGTCGCTGCCTAGCCATGCCAACCCTCTGCAGTGTGTGCCTGCGGTTCCTCTGGTAGACGCACTTATAAATAGACATGAGGGTGGCGTGGCATGAGGGCAGCTGAAGGCTGTGCAGGGACAATTTGTTGTGCGCTGTGGACACTGGGTCGTGCAGGGGGGTGGGGGGGTGGCCAGCATGTAACCCAGGAGAAGTGGCAGCGGAGTGTCATGCAGGCAGTGATTGTGCTTTGTTGGAGGTAGTGTGGTGCTTAGCTTAGGTATGCATTGCTAATCAGGGCTTTTCAGAAGTAAAAGTAGTTGGGGGGGGGGGCACTCTTGCCGCTATTGTGGCTTAATAGTGGGACCTGGGAACTTGAGATGCAGCCCAACATGTAGCCCCTCGCCTGCCCTATCCGTTGCTGTGTCGTTCCCATCACTTTCTTGAATTGCCCAGATTTTCACAAATGAAAACCTTAGCGAGCATCGGCGATATACAAAAATGCTCGGGTCGCCCATTGACTTCAATGGGGTTCGTTACTCGAAACGAACCCTCGAGCATCGCGATAATTTCGTCCCGAGTAACGAGCACCCGAGCATTTTGGTGCTCGCTCATCTCTAGTTATGTCCTCTCAGTGAGCCTGCAAAGATTGGGACAGAATCTCTTTAAGCAATCATATAAAGCCCTTCTTACCATTTGACTTGGCTTTTTGACATTAGCTGAATTTAATACAATAATTACATTTCATTCAGACTTAAGGTATGATTTAATGCCTCAATGTTCAGTTTATGAAATAAAAAGAACATTTCAATAAGATAATTTTCACTGTGATTACATAAATAATATATGGATATCTCAATCTGTGTTCGAAGCTCCTGCATTCTGCATCTAAAATTCTAATGATGAGAATTATTATTGTACAGCTAAAAATAATTATAACAGAAATACTGTCAAAATGTGCACTCTGAGAGTTTTAAATACTCCATAATTCCCCCTTAATAAGATGAGAACTAACAATATAATGTCCTTTTTTCCCTTTATCATTTGCAATGCATGAGAGCACATTTGGGTTTTAGTATTATCAAACAATGTCATTCCTGTCTTACTGCATTATTTTTTGACCTTAGGGTAATCCATTCCTTCGAATGCAGAGAGATAGGAAGGATTACTCTGGTAATATACTGTGAGCCAACATACTGCAGTCAAATATTTTATAACAAAATCTTTTGTTTTAAACAACATTTCAATCTCGGTGTGATTTACTAAAGGCGGACTTTCTTCTAAAGTTGGCAGATTTGCTTTACAACCAAATATTTTTAGAGAAGTGTGAAACAGCTTGGTTAATAACTTTTCTGGTTTGTAAATTTTGGAAAACCTAATTTATTTTTTTTGAAGAACCATTTTAAGATATTCTGCATAAATAAGGGCAGCTAGCTTGTGTCTGAGGAACAATCATGGTTGGCTCTGGTAGACAGAGAGTAACAAATGTACAGGAACTGAACTATAGACAGGCTTATCATCACAAATTTCTGGTTTTAGCACAATTATATACTCATAGCCCCCAACCCTATAGGAGATGACAACTGAATGCACCCTACAATCTCATTGCAGGGAGTTGTACGGGACTCCTGAACATTGTTGGGGGGATTTAAATGTTGATGTCAGAATTGACAGCAGCATTTAAAGGGTTAACAGCCGCGATTGGTTGAAGCTGTTGCCACTGGGTGTCAGCTGTACAACAGTCTGCACTCGCGAAGTATGAAGAGAGACAGCTGCGCAATCTCTGTTCATACATACCCAGACCCCGCAAGACGTACCTGTACGTCCTATAGCGGAAGGGGTTAAAAGACTCACCCCCAAGGGGTTAATGGTGCTTTTCAAAGAACTGGAGGTCTGGAAATGTCTAGGATGTACTAGGTTTTACAATGGAGCACTGAGATAACCGCTTGAAACTGAACAAGCACCATCTGGAGAGAGGAGCTGAAAATAGTGCTCCTGACCCTAGAAGAGACTGGGTTGGGAGAAGCTACGACTCCTGCACATCTAACTCTAAGTGAGGCTGGCTTTAGCAGATATATTAGGGGTGCTCACTAATACACTACCACAGTGTTCAGTAATGATGGCACTCCCCAGGGGGAATAAAGAATCCCCTGCCACAGCTGCAATAGCTGTGATAGCTGTGGCAGAGGATCGTGCTGTTCTCCTATTGCTTTTAATGGGGCCACCGCTGCTGCCGGCAGCCCCATTGAAAGCAATGGGCTGCCGACAACCCTTGCAGTGATATTCGAGGAAAGGTTTTAAAAATAAGCCCTTCCTGAAAATCATCCCTAGCTGCTGTGAAAAAATATATACTCACCTCTTCGCAGCTGCCAGGGCTCAGGTGCATCTAGCCGTTTGGTCCCCCTGCACTGCTCTGAAGCTCTTTCAGCAGTTGGGGATTTAAAATCCCTGCCTGCTGAAAGGGCTGTATCTGATCGGCTAAGTGCTCAGCCAATCACAGGCATCGCTCAGCCATTCATTAAATGACAGCTGAGCACTGCCTGTGATTGGCTAAGCGCTGTGACCAATCACAGGCAGCGCTCAGCCAATCAGACACAACCCTTTCAACAGACAGGGATTTTAACTCCCTACCCGCTGAAGATCTTCAGAGCAGTGCAGAGGGACCAAGCAGCTAGACGCGCCTGAGCCCCGACAGCGGCAGAGAGGTGAGTATATATATATATTTTTTTTTTACACAAGCTATGGATGATTTTCAGGGAAGAGCTTATATTTAAAGCCCTTCCCTAAAAATCACTGCTGGCATTGCTGGCAGCCCTTTGCTTTCAAATGGGCCTCCGTCAGCAGCAGCGGCCCCATTGAAAAAAATTAGCACAGAGCTTCGTTCATGTGTTCTTCTGCACATCCGTGCAGTGGTGCGTTTTGTGCAACACGGATGTGTGCAAAACAGCACTTATGTGAACGAGGCCTTAGTTAGCAATAGATAGCCCCAGGTAAGCAAAGGTAAAAGTTCAATTGCTTAACTGTTATTATATTGTTCAACTTTATTTATTCAGTCTTAAGTAAGTATTGTACATTTAGGTTGCTCCATCGTATCCTGAATCCTGCGTTGCTACACCTCCTCCTGCAACACAGTTTCTATATTTTCAACCAAGGATCTGCTGATGATTCAAATAACCAAGAAGTAATCCATTCACTGCTAAAATTAAAGATTGTGCTAATAGGCATGGTTTCTTTAAATTCCACCAAGTATTTTTTGCATAGAATGGAGAGAGAAATATGTCAGTGATTTGAAGTAGGGCAATTTAATAATGACAATTTCTTTGCCATTACATGAAAACGATTACATAATTCATGATTTTCAAAGTAAGTAGTGAAGCAAAGGTTTCATTTCAAACTTTTAGACCGCTAATTATACTACATGATCTAATCATTCCTCTGGAAAAAATATAACTATTTTATTTGGAACGAAAATCCTTTTTACCCTTAAACTCTGCTACTGTCTGCTTTAGAAGCCTATCTATTCTGAAAGAATCAGGAGGTAATAATTAGACTTTTATTCTCAAATACATTACATGTGAATAAATATTCATGGTGGCAAGAACCAAAAATCTGTTCTGGTATAAATATGTATTTATTAACATAAAATGAACAATCACTGTGTAACAATAGTGGGATGGGTGCAAGGCTTAAAACACTGTCCTAGTGTCACAATCGAGCAAAATAGACAACACTCCAGATTGCTGAAAAAGTGAGGTCATTTATTCACCCAAATATGCGTGCAAATTTTTGGCTCAAGCTTTTACTTTCCTCCACACAACACAATGCTAAAAATTACAGACAAAGCAGAATATAACTTGGCTCTTAATGTGTTAAGAAAACTTTTAGTGCCACAATTTATCTACCCATTTAACCCCTTTAGTGGCACGCCCAGAAAATCTCCAGGGCTTGCTGCACTGACTGTGCAGTTAAACCCCGGAAGATTTCTGTGGACAGCTCTAGTGCTGAAATGTGCAAAGCACTGAGCTGTCATCTGAAATCTTCTGGGCTTTTTACTGCATACTCAACGTAGCAAGCCCCAGAGATGTCCCTGCCATAATACCAACTGTCAAAGTAGTACAGTACTTTCAAATACTTGCCAGATTAAATTGCATTGCTGGCTCATTTAAAAAAACCTGCCCTGTGCAGCATGATATGGTAATAATAAACCTGCCACTAAAGGGGTAATAGCTTTTCAATTACTTTTGTTATGTTAGGCCTGTTTCAAACAAGCGTTAATCTCTCATGAGTTTTGCACATTGAGAGACTCACAAAACTCACAGGAGTATGAACTACTCTTTTCAATGGAGTATACACATGAGCAATGTTTTTCCTCACAGTGATGCTGCAAGGAAAAAAATTGTGGCATGTCCTTTTTTTTGTGTTCTCTGGAGCCCATTGCCCATTAATTTCAATGGGACCTTAAATACATTGCATAGCTCGCACATGCAATGCGATGTGCATGCAAGGAAAGACTTTAGATCCTCTATCGCATGTGATATTCATGTGAGAGGAGTGGAATTTCACAGAAGAGATGCGAGTAGAGATGAGCGAACGTACTCGGATAGGCACTACTCGTCCGAGTAATGTGCCTTATCCGAGTACCGCTGTACTCGTGCTGAAAGATTCGGCACGCGCTGCAGAGCGGGGAGCTGCAGGGGAGAGCGGGGAGGAACGGAGGGGAGATCTTTCTCTCCTTCTCTCCCGGCCGCTCTGCCCCGCTCCCCGCTGCGACTCACCTGTCAGCAGCGGAGCGCCTCGAATCTTTCAGCACGAACACAGCGGTACTCGGATAAGGCACATTACTCGGACGAGTAGTGCCTATCCGAGTACGTTCGCTCATCTCTAGATGCGAGGCATTTTTGCCTGAAAATCGCCTCACATCTGCAGATAAAATACACACTTGGTTTCTTGGCCCAATCTCATGCTCGTCCGTGTGCAGTTAGCCTTAAGATAACAATGCCTTTTTACTGGCTTGATTGGTGACTAGCTTTTCAAACAACTTATGCTTATGATGGAAATTTTGATAATTAGCAAAACTGCAGTATACTTTACTTTCCTAAGGTGTTTCTGTGGAAAAATCTCCCTATAGTGCTTTCCACTTGGGGTCTCCCTTCTTCCTAGCTTGCTGTATGCTGCTTGCTGTCAAATGATTGACAGGAGACACACTAATGTTAAAATAGACGCTGAGAAGGGATTGAGTCATTGTGCGTATTGAAATGTATAGAGAGGGGAGTGGGGGAGATTCACATAGAAACTTCCTGCAAGCTAACAGTAAGGCACTATTTAATGTATTTTAGCTACGGAAATCACTTTTCCACTGCTCATGCTTGCTATGCACTGTACTACATGATGATTGTATGCCTCTGTGTTACAGAGCAGAATCTGCAGTTTTCTAGTCTGTCTATAGAGCAAATCACACATAGCACAGCAGCTAGGCTGCTCACAAATTGAAAATCAGATATACACCATGCAGAGGGGAAAATTGAGAGACATACTGGCTACAATTCATATAATGGCCAGAAACAATGTTATTTCTCATGCACACACACTTCAGCTTATTCTGAAAAGTCATCTGAAAAGCTAGGTATGTTTTCAGATAAGATAACTCTTTGCAGAATGTTATCACATTCAAGTTAAACTTTGCTACATCTTTATGTGTAGGTCACAGAAGCTTAATGGTTTGTGCACTCTAGAAGATGCTGTAGTTTGAACAGTCTTAAGATAAACAGAACTCTATTTCTCTCTTAAATCACTGTTGACTTCACATGGGTCTCAGGTGAGTTTTTGTTTCATGCTACTTAACAGGATTTCTAGCAGTTAATTAACTTTCAGTTCAACTCTTCAACATAACTTTCCAGTCAGAAACACAAGGGTTTCTTTCCCAAATTGAGTCCTCCTATCACACAATTTTTCCACAAGGATGCCAACACCATCTAACTTGTATTTAAAAAGTTTTCAAAGTACTATGCTCCTGTTCACTCAATTATAGTTCTGAACCAACCAGGCCACACTACAGGTCTCAAGGTAGCAAACTACCTGTCCTTTACCAGTGCTTTCTAGGCTGATGTCCCGCACATTCCCATCTAGACTTAGATGTATGTTTCCGTGGATATGAGTTGAGCACCACTCTTTCTGCCTCGGTTCCCTCCCAGACTGGAACCTTTCATCAGATGCCATAGATTTGATCTTTCCTAAGGCTGACCAATTCTCTCAGGGACAGCTTGCGTTGAGTTCTGCAAAAGCTAAACTCTCCCAGTCTACTATTCTAAGGCAGCAGTTATGTTTCATCTTACCTCATTGTCCAGTTTTTGTAACTCTCCGGGCCCAGTTTGGTGATTTTGAGATTACAGCTTTTGATCTTGTGTCTCCAAAATGCACACCAGGTGACACACCTTGCAGCATCAACATAAAGTTGCACAATTTGGCATTCCAGTTCCACCTCTTCTGCAATGGACAAGCCTCTAACAGGGAAAGGTGCCAGAAACATCATAGGCCCAGGAAAAGCGCCAGGTTTAAAGAGCATATGCACTGACGCCCTACAGCACCGTGTCACATTGATGAAGCAAAGGAGTTGCTTAAAAGTGTGTTTTGGCATCAAGAAGCTGAGTGCAGATGTTCTAGATGTGCAATCAAGTTGATGCTTGAGAATTTTTAGGCTTGGAGCCTCTTAATCAGAAGAGTATCAGTGACCTGGAGGCCAGAGTGGGCTTGTTCACTGTACAATTCCATTGACAAACAAACTGAAATTATTTAGGGTGGGAAAAAAACTAAAATAATGTGATTGCATAAATGTGCACACCCTATAGCTAATACTTTGTTGAAGTACCCTATTACTTTATGACAGCATTTAGTCTTTTTCGGTAGTTGTCTATCAGCATAGCATATCTTGACTTGGCAAACTTTGCCCACTCTTCCTTGAAAAGCACTCTGAATCTGTCAGATTGTGAGCACATCTCATGTGTACCTTCCTCTTCATGTCAACCTACAAATTTTAAATGAAATTCAGGTCTGGGCTCTAGCTGGGCCATTCTAAAACCTTGACCTCTTTCTGGAGAAGACATTCTTTTGTTGATTTGAAGATATGACTTGGGTCCTTGTCACGCTGAGCGGTCAAATTCCTCTTCATTTTCAGCTTTTTAGCAGAGGCCTGAAGGTTTTGTGCCAAAATAGACTGATATTTAGAACTGTGCATTATTCTCTCCACCTTGACTAAAGTTCCAGCAGCAGAAAAACAACCTCAAAGCATAATGCTGCATCCACCATGCTACAATCTGGTTATAATGTTCTTTTGTTGATGCTCAGTGTTAGCATTTTTCCAAATATACCTTTGGAATTACAGCCAAAAATTTAAACATTGGTTTTATCAGACCATAACTCGTTCTTCCACATATTTTTGGCAGACTTGATGTAGGTTTTGGCAAAACACAGCCAGGCTTGGAGCTTTTTGTTTGTTAGAAAAAGCTTCTGTCTTGTCATCCAACCCCACAGCCCAGACACATGAAGAATATGGTAGATAAATGTCACATGCACTACACATCCAGTACTTGACAGAAATTCCTGCAGCTCCTTTAATGTTGCTGTAGGCCTCTTGGTAGCATCCTGGACTAATTTTCTATGGTCTTTCATCAACTTTTGAGGAACGTCCAGCTCTTGGCAATGTGGCTGATCCGCCAAATTTAATCTTATAGTCATAGAGTTGGAAGCGACCTCCATGGTCATCCAGTTCAATGGCCCTGGAGGCCCCTTCCAAGTCTACAATTCGATGATTCTATTTAATCCACTTTTAGATGACGGTCTTCACTGTGTTCCATGGTATGTGTAATACCTTCGAAATATTTTGGCAATCTTTTCATAACTGATACCTTTCCACAATCAGATCCCTTTTATGTGCATGACCTCTTTATGCACCATGAATTTTGCTGAAAATTTTCAACTAAGAAAATGTTAGGAAAGTCCTACTAGAAGAGTTGAACTTTATATGAGGTAAATTAGAATCCCTTTACATAATGGCAGCTGTGCACTGACTACTATTTAACAAGAGATTAAATGTGATTGGCTAATTCTGAACACAACCACATCTCCAAATATAAGAGGGTGTTCACACTAATGCAACCTCTTTATCTTAGTTTTGTTGGTTTAATTGTTCCACCCTAAAAGATTTTACTTTGCTTTTCAATGGAATTGTACAGATAATGGTCCATATTGAAGGTGAAAAGAAATCTGAAATGATTCATCCTCGTCAAATTTTTTAACATGACATAAATCTGGAATTTTAACAGGGGTGAACAGACCTTTTATATTCACTGTATATTAAGACTGCCCCACCCCTAACAAGTGCATTCAAATTCAGTCGGGGTAGCATAGCAAACATTCTTATTCATTCCGGTCTTTTGGTTTAATTGTATACCTATAAAGATATACAGTATTTACAATTTTTTTTTTCATAGAACATTTATGCAGATTAGGAACTGGATTTATGCTACTGCACGGTCATTACATGGTTTTCAAATTATAATTTAATAGTCACATTATTAAACCTTTAAGAAATCTTTGCAGCATTGTACAGTATGCAAAGTTGTAATTAAGTTATTATTAAAAGATCCTGTATCACAAAAAAGGTCTTTAGATTCAAACCTTAAACTGTCCTCCACCATTTATGGGATTTTTTTTCTGCATTATACAAAGAATGAACCAAAGTATATCATTTTTTAACTAAAGCATGCAATAAGGTGTTTCAGTGACTGCTATGTTGTACATACACAATGTCACCTTTTCCCTTCAGTTACTTTTTGTACTGCAACACAGAGAATATGGATGAGACTACAGGCCTGATAGAGTCTATGGTTACAGTTAGAAATGAGCGAACGTACTCGTTTAGCGCTATTTCGCAATCGAGGATCGCTTTTTTCGAGTAACTGACTACTCGGGCGAAAAGATTCAGGGGGCGCCGGGGGTGAGCGGGGGATTGCAGAGGGGAGTGTGGGGGCGGGAGAGAGAGAGAGCTCCCCCCTGTTCTCCACTGCTACCTCCGCTCCACCACACCGCCCCCCGGCGCCCCCAAATCTTTTTCACCCGAGTAGGCAGTTACTCGAAAAAAGCGATGCTCGATTGCGAAATAGCCCTAAACGAGGATGTTCGCTAATCTCTAGTTACAGTATATTAGTCCATGACATCACATCCCTTAGGTGCTCAATCAGATTGGGATCTAAGATCTTTGGGGGCCAAGTTAAGACCTTTTTGTCATGTTCCTCAAACTGTTCCTGAACAATATTTGCCATATGGCAGTGCACATTATCCTGGAGAAAGAGACCACTGCCATTTGAAAATACCACTGCCCTGAAAGGGTGTACTTGGTTTGCAACAATATTTAAGGCAGCTAGTGGGTGTTATAGCTATATAAACATAAATACCAGGACACATGGATTCCTAGTATTACATTATCCAAAGCATCCCACAGCCTCTGCTGGTTTTGCTTTCCATTTTTTAATAATAAGGCTTTGCAGCAAAATTATACAATAAGTAGCTGAAAATATAGAAGGTTCCCTACTGGGAAATCCCAGTTTTGGCCTTTTGGTTTCCAATACTTTATACTAATAACTCTACTTAGTGCTGTTGAGGAATTATCAGCTGGTCACCGTATCTCACAGTGTAGAAGATTAGGTGAAATTTCTCTGAAAGCTATTGAAACCTCAAAGGAAATAATGTAATATAAATGCAGCTCAATATACAAATCAACAAGTGTCATTCAGCAACATAGTGATGTAGCCTCTTAGTAGTAGATTCCATTGTCTGTCTTTGGAATGTGACAAGTCGTAACAAAGTCTTGGTGCTTATTAAGCAGAAAGAAAAATATATTTTCACTTGAGTAAATGGATATTATAAAAAGCTTTTGGCTCCTCTACAGACCTTTTATGTTTTAACTTGTGTGGTGCAGAGTGTAAGCTCTCACCTACGACCTGAAGGTTGCAAGTTCAATCACCGCCTGATTCAGGTAGCCGGCTCAAGGTTGACTCAGCCTTCCATCCTTCCGAGGTCGGTAAAATGAGAACCCAGCTTGGTGGGGGGTAATAAATAATAATTACCTGAAAGCGCTGCGGAATAAGTTGGCGCTATACAAATACCAAGATTTATTTATTTTATATACTCATTTAAAGAGGTATCACAATTTTATGAGGATTACTGAATTATAAAATGTAAGCCTATGGAATGATTTTCAAGTTGGGTTATGCAATGTTTGTATCTACATTGGGGTTTTCTGTCCTGGGTTCCATCAACGTTTTGACAGAAAGAACTCAAATGATATCCTGATAGACCCAATCAGGGGCGTAGCTAAAGGCTCATGGGCCCGGGGGCAAAAGTTTATCTTGGGGCCCTCCAACTTCTCTTAATCCCCTAAGCAAAGGCGTAACTTGAAGCTCCTGGGCCCCAATGTAAAAACTGTAACAGGGCCCCCAATTATAATGCTTTATTCATAGTACTGGGCTCCATATATGGAGAAGAGAGGGCTTATGGACCCCATAAGGCTCCTGAGCCTGGGTGCAAACCCATCCCCTGCATCCCCCCTATAGTTACGCCAGTCGACCCAATTATAATTAAATGGACGCCATAGTGCAGATGTCGACAGAGCCTTAGGTTTATTTTTACTTAGTTTACACTGACATTATGGATTTAGATTTACAGGATCAATGAAGCATATGACAGATCTGTTATGGTCTATAAGGATCCATTCTAATATGTTAGACAGATCAGTCATGATTAGAGATGAGCGAACGTGTTCGTCCGAACTTGATATCTGTGCGGATATTAGGGTGTTCGGGATGTTCGTTATTCGTAACGAACACCATGCGGTGTTCAGGTTACTTTCACTTCCTTCCCTGAGACGTTAGCGCGCTTTTCTGGCCAATTGAAAGACAGGGAAGGCATTACAACTTCCTCCTGTGTTGTTCCAGCCCTATACCACCCCCTGCTGTGAGTGGCTGGCGAGATCAGGTGTCCGCCGAATATAAAAGTCGGCCCCTCCCGCGGCTTGCCTCAGATGCCTTGTGAGTTAGATGAGGGACAGTGCTGTTTGTACCGGAGCTGCTGTAGGGAAAGAATTTGTAGTTAGTGTAGGCTTCAAGACCCCCAAAGGTCCTTATTAGGGCCACTGATAGCTGTGTGTTGGCTGCTGTTAGCAGTGGCAATTTTTTTTTCTTCTCAAAATCGGCTCTGCAGAGCGTTGCACCCGGCATTAGGGACAGAAGTGTTGCATAGGCAGGGAGAGTGTTAGGAGTGAGTGTAGCCTTCAAGAACCTCAACGGTCCTTTCTAGGGCCATATTTAACCGTGTGCAGTACTGTGCTGGCTGCTGTTAGCTGTGCTGCATATTTTTTTTCTTCTCAAAATTGCCTCTGCAGAGCATTGCACCCTCCATTGATACTGCAGGGAAAGAATTGTATAGGCAGGGCCACAACACAGTTATTATTCATTGAATATACGCAGTGCGGCCTTTTGTTTGTAAAACAAGTGAAAAAAATTCTATTTGACCTGCCTCTGTCCGTCCTAAGGGCTGTGGACACGTGTCGGCTGCGTGTGCAACGTTTAAAAATCAGACGCACCCAGCTACGTTTTACTCCTGGCTTCGCCATTTGCTTTCCTTAATTTGGAAAAAAAATACCTGCTCTGCCAGAGTTATAATAACTCTGCTACCCTCAAGTTCTGTGCCACATTAGCAGGGCCACAGCACAGTTATTAAACTTCTCATGTTCATTGAATATACGCAGTGCTGCCTTTTGGTGGAAAAAAACTGAAAATAATTCTATTTGTCCTGCCTCTGTCCGTCCTAAGGGCGGTGGACACGTGTCGGCTGCGTGTGCAACGTTTAAAAATCAGACGCACCCAGCTACGGTTTACTGCTGGCTTCGCCATTTGCTTTCCTTAATTGGGAAAAAAAATACCTGCTCTGCCAGAGTTAATAACTCTGCTACCCTCACGTTCTGTGACACATTAGCAGGGCCAGAGCACAGTTATTAAACTTAGATTATTCATTCACTAGAGGCAGTGGGGCCTTTCGTTTTCAAAAAAGGGAAAAAATTATATTTGGCCTGCAGTCTTGCGCCAATTTATTTCCTGCCTGTGAAATCAAATCACTGGTAATACAGCATGCTGAGGGGTAGGGGTAGGCCTAGAGGACGTGGACGCGGCCGAGGACGCGGAGGGCCAAGTCAGGGTGTGGGCACAGGCCGAGCTCCTGATCCAGGTGTGTCGCAGCCGACTGCTGCGCGATTAGGAGAGAGGCACGTTTCTGGCGTCCCCACATTCATCGCCCAATTAATGGGTCCACGCGGGAGACGGTTATTAGAGCAACCTATCGTCAACACGCAGTTCTGCGCCGGCCACTGCTGCAAATCCGAATCCTCTGTCTGCTGCTCCTCCTTCCTCCCAGCCTCCTCACTCCACTACAATGACACCTGCTCAGGAGCGGGAACACTCCCAGGAACTGTTCTCGGGCCCCTGCTTAGATTGGGCAGCAGCGGTTCCTCTCCCACCAGAGGAGTTTATCGTCACTGATGCCCAACCATTCGAAAGTTCCCGGGGTTCCGGGGGAAGAGGCTGGGGACTTCCGCCAACTGTCTCAACAACTTTCTGTGGGTGAGGAGGACGATGACGATCAGACACAGTTGTCTTGCAGTGAGGTAGTAGTAAGGGCAGTAAGTCCGAGGGAGCAGCGCACAGAGGGTTCGGAGGAAGAGCAGCAGGACGATGAGGTGACTGACCCCACCTGGTGTGCAACGCTTACTCAGGAGGACAGGTCTTCAGAGGGGGAGTCAAGGGCATCAGCAGGGCAGGTTGCAAGAGGCAGTGCGGTGGCCAGGGGTAGAGGCAGGGCCAGACCGAATAATTCACCAACTGTTTCCCAAAGCGCCCCCTCGCGCCATGCCACCCTGCAGAGGCCGAGGTGCTCTAAGGTCTGGCAGTTTTTCACAGAGATGCCTGACGACCGACGAACAGTGGTGTGCAACCTTTGTCGCGCAAAGCTCAGCCGGGGAGCCAACACCAACAGCCTCACCACCACCACCATGCGCAGACATATGATGGCCAAGCACCCCACAAGGTGGGACGAAGGCCGTTCAGCACCTCCGGTTTGCACCCCTGCCTCTCCCCCTGTGCCCCAACCTGCCACTGAGATGCAACCCCCCTCTCAGGACACAGGCACTACCGCCTCATGGCCTGCACCCACACCCTCATCTCCGCTGTCCTCGGCCCCATCCAGCAGTGTAGTTCAGCGCACCATCCAGCCGTCGCTTGCGCAACTGTTGGAGCGCAAGCGCAAGTACGCCGCCACGCACCCGCACGCTCAAGCGTTAACCGTCCGCTTAGCAAAATTCATCAGCCTTGAGATGCTGCCGTATAGGGTTGTGGAAACTGAGTCCTTCAAAAGTATCATGGAGGCGGCGGCCCCGCGCTACTCAGTTCCCAGTCGCCACTACTTTTCCCGATGTGCCGTCCCAGCCCTGCACGACCACGTCTCCCGCAACATTGTACGCGCCCTCACCAACGCGGTTACTGCCACGGTCCACTTAACAACGGACACGTGGACAAGCACAGGCGGGCAGGGCCACTACATCTCCCTGACGGCACATTGGGTGAATTTAGTGGAGGCTGGGACAGAGTCAGAGCCTGGGACCGCTCACGTCCTACCCACCCCCAGAATTGCGGGTCCCAGCTCGGTGGTGGTATCTGCGGAGGTGTATGCTTCCTCCACTAAAGCACCCTCCTCCTCCTCCTCCTCTGTCTTGCAATCAAGATGTGTTAGCAGCAGCATGTCGCCAGCAGTCGGTGTCGCGCGGTGTGGCAGCACAGCGGTGGGCAAGTGTCAGCAGGCCGTGCTGAAACTACTCAGCTTAGGCGATAAGAGCCACACGGCCCACGAACTGCTGCAGGGTCTGACACAGCAGACCGACCGCTGGCTTGCGCCGCTGAGCCTCCAACCGGGCATCGTCGTGTGTGACAACGGCCGTAACCTGGTGGCGGCTCTGCAGCTCGGCAGCCTCACGCACGTGCCATGCCTGGCCCACGTCTTTAATTTGGTGGTTCAGCGCTTTCTGAAAAGCTACCCATGCTTGTCAGACCTGCTCGTAAAGGCGCGCCGGCTCTGCGCACATTTCCGCAAGTCCCACACGGACGCTGCCACCCTGCGCACCCTGCAACATCACTTTAAGCTGCCAGTGCACCGACTGCTGTGCGACGTGCCCACACGGTGGAACTCTACGCTCCACATGTTGGCCAGGCTCTATGAACAGCGTAGAGCTATAGTCGAATACCAACTCCAACATGGGCGGCGCAGTGGGAGTCAGCCTCCTCAATTCCTTTCAGAAGAGTGGGCCTGGTTGGCAGACATCTGCCATGTCCTTGGTAATTTTGAGGAGTCTACCCAGGTGGTGAGCGGCGATGCTACAATCATTAGCGTCACCATTCCTCTGCTATGCATCTTGAGAAATTCCCTGCAAACCATAAAGGCAGCTGCTTTGCGCTCGGAAACGGGGGCGGGGGAAGACAGTATGCCGCTGGATAGTCAGGGCACCCTCCTGTCTATTTCTCAGCGCGTCCAGGAGGAGGAGGAGGAGCATGAGGAGGATGAGGAGGAGAGGGAAGAGACAGCTTGGCCCGCTGCTGACGGTACACCGGCTGATTGCCTGTCATCCTTTCAGCGTGTATGGCCTGAGGAGGAGGAGGAGGAGGAGGAGGATCCTGAAAGTGATCTTCCTAGTGAAGACAGCCATGTGTTGCGTACTGGTACCCTGGCACACATGGCTGACTTCATGTTAGGATGCCTTTCTCGTGACCCTCGCGTTGCACACATTCTGGCCACAACGGATTACTGGGTGTACACACTGCTCGACCCACGCTATAAGGAGAACCTGCCCACTCTCATTCCCGAAGAGGAAAGGGGTTCGAGAGTGTTGCTATACCACAGGACCCTTGCGGACAAGCTGATGGTAAAATTCCCAGCCGACAGCGCTAGTGGCAGAAGGCGCAGTACCGAGGGCAAGGTAGCAGGGGAGGTGCGGAGATCGAGCAGCATGTACATCCCAGGCAGTGCAACAGTCTTTAAGGGCCTGGCCAGCTTTATGGCTCCCCACCAAGACTGTGTCACCGCTCCTTAGTCAAGGCTGAGTCGGCGGGAGCACTGTAAAAGGATGGTGAGGGAGTACGTAGCCGATCGCACGACCGTCCTCCGTGACGCCTCTGCCACCTACAACTACTGGGTGTCGAAGCTGGACACATGGCCTGAACTAGCGCTGTATGCCCTGGAGGTGCTTGCTTGTCCTGCGGCTAGCGTCTTGTCGGAGAGGGTGTTTAGTGCGGCTGGGGGAATCATCACAGATAAGCGTACCCGCCTGTCAACCGACAGTGCCGACAGGCTAACACTCATCAAGATGAACAAAGGCTGGATTTCGCCAGACTTCTCTTCTCCACCAGCGGACAGCAGCGATACGTAAGCAATACGTAGGCTGCACCCGCGGATGGAAGCTACGTTCTCTCTCACCATCCAAAACGGGGACATTTCTGCTTCATCAATCTGTGTCTAATATTCCTCCTCCTCCTCCTCCTGCTACTCCTCCTGAAACCTCACGTAATCACGCTGAACGGGCAATTTTTCTTAGGGCCACAAGGCTCACTCAAATAATTTTTCTAAACAATTTTTAAAAGTTTCAATGCGCTTAAAAGCGTTGGAACTGTAACTTGAACCAATTTTTCGTTACACTGGGCTGCCTCCAGGCCTAGTTACCACTTAAGCCACATTAACCAAAGCGATTAATGGGTTTCACCTGCCCTCTTGGCTGGCCATGGCCAATTTTTGGGATGTACATTAGTACTGTTGATACAGCAATTTTTGTGGGCCCTCGCCTACAGTGTAATCAAATTAATTTTTAGCCCACCTGCATTCCAGCTGACGTTACCTCAGCTGTGTTGGGCAATGCAATGGGATATATTTATGTACCGCCGGTGGCTTCCTGGCACCCACCCATGCTGTGGGTCCACAGGGAGTTTAACCTACATGTGTCCACTTGTAAAGAACCCCAGTCTGACTGGGGCATGCAGTGTGGGCCGAAGCCCGCCTGTATTACGCACGACATTACTACCTCAGCTGTGTTGGGCAATGCAATGGGATATTTCTATGTACCGCCGGTGGCTTCCTGGCACCCACCCATGCTGTGGGTCCACAGGGAGTTTAACCTACATGTGTCCACTTCTAAAGAACCCCAGTCTGACTGGGGCATGCAGTGTGGGCCGAAGCCCACCTGTATTACGCACGACATTACTACCTCAGCTGTGTTGGGCAATGCAATGGGATATTTTTGTGTACCGCCGGTGGGTTCCAGGGAGCTACCCATGCTGTAGGTGCACACGGAGTGTAACCTGCATGTGTCCACTTGTAAAGAACCCCAGTCTGACTGGGGCATGCAGTGTGGGCCGAAGCCCACCTGTATTACGCACGACATTACTACCTCAGCTGTGTTGGGCAATGCAATGGGATATTTCTATGTACCGCCGGTGGCTTCCTGGCACCCACCCATGCTGTGGGTCCACAGGGAGTTTAACCTACATGTGTCCACTTCTAAAGAACCCCAGTCTGACTGGGGCATGCAGTGTGGGCCGAAGCCCACCTGTATTACGCACGACATTACTACCTCAGCTGTGTTGGGCAATGCAATGGGATATTTTTGTGTACCGCCGGTGGGTTCCAGGGAGCCACCCATGCTGTCGGTCGACAGGGACTTCACAATAGGGAGTTGTACCTGCCTGTGTCTATGAATTAAAAAGCCCGGTCTAACTGGGGCATGCAGACACCTTGACAGAATGAATAGTGTGTGGCACATAGGTTCCCCATTGCTATGCCCACGTGTGCAGCTCCTGATGGCGGTGGCACAGTATTCTATTTCTCATTGCTTCTGTACAGCATTGTGGGCTATCGCCCCGCCCCTTTTAAAGAGGGTCTCTGCCTAGCCATGCCAACCTCTGCAGTGTGTGCCTGTGGTTCCTCCTCATGGCAGACGCACTTCTAAATAGACATGAGGGTGGTGTGGCATGAGGGCAGCTGAAGGCTGCGCAGGGACACTTTGGTGTGCGCTGTGGGGGGGAGGGGGGGCGGTTGGGCAGCATGTAACCCAGTAGAAGTGGCAGTGGAGTGTCATGCAGGCGGTGATTGTGCTTTGTTGGAGGTAGTGTGGTGCTTAGCAAAGGTATGCCATGCTAATGATGGCTTTTCAGAAGTAAAAGTTGTTGGGGGGGGGGGGGGCACTCTTGCCGCTATTGTGGCTTAATAGTGGGACCTGTGAACTTGAGATGCAGCCCAACATGTAGCCCCTCGCCTGCCCTATCCGTTGCTGTGTCGTTCCCATCACTTTCTTGAATTGCCCAGATTTTCACAAACGAAAACCTTAGCGAGCATCGGCGAAATACAAAAATGCTCAGGTCGCCCATTGACTTCAATGGGGTTCGTTATTCGAAACGAACCCTCGAACATCGCGGGAAGTTCGTTTCGAATAACGAACACCCGAACATTTTGGTGTTCGCTCATCTCTAGTCATGATCTATAAAGTTTTTTTAACCATCTAACATATAATGGGTCAGGCACAAATCATGAGTTTTAAAGAAGGTTATTATTTTACATCATTACGAAGCACTGGAATTGCTGCATATTGAGAATGCTGTTATGGTAACCAATTATAGATTATCGAAAAACTGGAGAAAATTTAGTTAAGGGCAACCAAATTAATAAGGGGCTAAGAAAAACTAAGGTTGTGAAAACTAAAAGTATTTGCCTTCGAGATGATGAGGTTGAGGAAATATATGATATCCTTTTATAAAATTATATAAATTATCTCTTAGAAAAAACAAATGAATCATTTAGCATTTTTGTGTACCTCTATAAAGAAAACATGCGCAAACTGGCCATAAACTTTCGATAGCTGTTGACAGAGAACGTTTTTGGCAGATTGTTTTTTTTTTTTTTTAGCCTACCCATTGTTAGGGAATTCATCAATGGGATCTCATAGTGTTTCATTGTCTGCTCCGGATTGTATGTGAGAAGTTGTGTAGACAAATCACTGACACATGACACCAGCTAGTATCATGCAATAATGCAGCTCTTCTGACTTTATTACGAGGCAGACATATATATATATATATATATATATATATATATATATATATATATATATATATATATATATATAATATTAAGATATAATATGTACATATACGTTTGCATAGACTGATGTAAGACATATAAATTTATATATATATAACATATGTTGTTACATGCATTTTCAGCATAGGCAATAATTATATATGTTTTGCAAATATATACTTTCTTTTCCAATAGTTGACACCTAAGTTGATTTTTTTACTATTTTATTGTTTTATTTTGCTCTGTGTAATACTAAGAAAATCCTGAGAACATGACCTGTTCAGTGAACTCGAGGCCAGGAGTTTAAAACTATGCTTTATTGCAACTGTAGACATAAAAGTGTTGTCGGATCCCAATCAAATCTATGTCAGACAGATACATGTTTATTCATTCAATTATATAATATAGTATATTAAATCATTAGAAACCATATATGACCTGTTCATCAAATTTATAAGACGGCCATTCAAATGAGCCTGAGATCTGCCTTTAGCAGAATAAAACTCAAGTATTGGAGAGTCAGAGAGCACAATATTATTATATACTTGGGGTAAAATTACAGGTTATAATGCGCTGTCTGTATAGTTATAAACTGCTACCGTGCGCCATATTTTTGAAAGGGGCTATTATTTAAGAAAGCAGAGAATGTGTAAATTACAGAGAAGCAAAATGACAAAGCATTATTTCAAAGCTGCTTTAATGCTTATAGATTGGAATTATTTTCTGCAGTTTGTATCTAAACAATTCGGCAGATGGCTAAAAGTTTCATGTACGTGTCAGAAGTAAAAGGTAAATCATTTTTCAACGTATTCCTGTTACTGCCAATTACTCTTTTCTCAGAGGAGCAATTGCTAAAGCACTATAAAGTCCCATTTCAATTCCACATGATTCCCTTGCCACGCTTTCTCCTTTAAAACGTGTCTATTTTTTTCTAGTTTGCACTAAAACACTGAGGAAGATGTGTAATATAACAGGCACTGGGACTTGCTTACTATGTCACCTTGTGAACAACTTAGTCCTTAAATAATAATAGAAGGAAACATTTGCAATGGTACAAGGAACACCCGCATTGGAGAGTAGAGCAATGGAAGAACATTTTATGGAGTGACTAATCACACTACTCTATCTTCAAATTAGATGGATGTACCCGACTGTGGAGGAGCTTGTAGAACACCTTTTGTCTGAATGTGTTGTGCCAACACTTAATTCGGCATTTTATGTGGCATGGTCTAGGTCCATTGGTTCTAGTGGCAAGAGCAATGAACACAGAAGGGTACCTTACCATCCTAGACAATAATGTGCTGTCAACAATGTGGCAATACTCTGGGAATGATCAGCAATACTTCCAAAAAACAACGTGACTTGTCACAAATAAAATGCTGTTTTACGTTGGTTCGAGGATATGGATGTTCCATGATTGGCCCGGCTGCACAGATTTCTGATCTGAACCCTACTGATCATCTTTGAGACAAACTTTAGGTCCAAAAATATGAACAGCGTCCATCTTTTTTGAGAGAATTTGCCAGACATTTGCAGGAAGAATGGAGGGAAATACCAGCTGAAGCGTATGAGATGTTAGTAGAAAGTATACCATGGAGAGTATCTGATGTCATTAAAGCCAATGGAGACCCCACTAAGTATTAAATTATGTAAATAAATACTACTATTGATTCTTGCTCAAGTGCCCAATTACTTTTGGTAGGATAGTGTATTCCACAGTGATGTACAGCCAGAATCTCCTTATATCAAGCACATACATATTCTCAGCGTAGGGTAAAATTGGTAAGGTGACAATCAACCTCTGAATGTTTTTGAAGTGTCCAATGAAGCCTATTAAAACAAAGGGAGAAAATACATACTGCATGCAGATGCTCTGTTATGATTTAGGGCTCCCACCCACTGGTGATATTTTCTTTCTTGCGCTGCGAGAGCACGAGAAAAATCTTGCATCGCAGTGCAAGAAAGAGGCCAAAATAGAACCGGCATATCGCAAGTGCTTTCAATTGGTCTAGTGACAGCAGCGTTAGCCCCATTGAAAGCATAGGGAGAATGCCGCGGACTTCTGCCACAGCTGTGACAGCTGTCACAACTGTGGCAGAAGTCTGCGGTATTCTATTCTATTGCTTTCAATTGAAATCAATGGTATCAGCCAAGCCCCGCAGAATGATTATCGGGGAAGGGCTTGAAATATAAGCCCTTCCCCGATAATCATCAATAAGTGTGAAAAAAAATCATACTCACCTCTCCTGCGCTCAGCCGCGTCCTCCTGCTGGCTCCCCGTCACTGCTTTGAAGCTCTTTCAGCAGTCGGGGATTTAAAAATCCCCGCCTCCTGAAAGAGCTGTGCAGATTGGCTGAGGGCTCAGCCAATAGCAGATACTGCTTAGCTATTGGCTGAGCGCTTAGCCAATCACACCTAGCTCTTAGCTATTCATTCATGAATAGCTAAGATATAGCTATTCATGAATGAATAGCTAAGGGCTATGTGTGATTGGCTGAGCGCTCAGCCAATAGATAAGTAGTAGCTGCTATTGGCTGAGCCCTCAGCCAATCTGCACAACTCTTTCAGGAGGCGGGGATTTTTAAATCCCCGACTGCTGAAAAAGCTTCATAGCAGTGCCGGGGAGCCAGCAGGAGGACACGGCTGAGAGCAGGAGAGGTGAGTATGATTTTTAAAAAAATTTTTCACACTTTTGGCAGATTATCGGGGAAGGGCTTATATTTCAAGCCCTTCCCTGATAATCATTCCGCATGACTTGCAGAAAGCAGTGCTTTCAATGGGATCGGCAGCAGTGCTGATCCAATTGAAAGCAATGGAATAGAATGCCGGGGACTTCTGCCACAGCTGTGACAGCTGTGACAGTTGTGGCAGAGCATTCCTTCATCCCCGCAGTCCCCGCGGGGATGAAGGAAACTCCTGCCACAGCTGTCACAGCTGTTACAGCTGTGGCAGAAGTGTCTGGCATTCTCCATCTCTTTTCAATGGGGCTAGCGCTGCTGCCGCTGGCCCCATTGAAGAGACTGGCGATATGTCAGTGTGATGCAGATTTTTTCTCGCACTGCGATGCGAAACTTTAACTTTAGAATCGCATCGCAGTGGAGAAAATATCGCCAGTGGGTGGGAGCCCTTAAATCCAATTATATTGCAGTACGTGACTGTGATCATCTCTTATTTGCCACTTTCTGGTGAGCCTATTTTAACTCCATATTTGGTTTATACTTTGCGGACCATAATACGGAGCTAATGTAAATCTTTGTGTCTTTTCACATGGCCATATTGTTACGACTGTGTTTCAAAAATGTAGCATGCGCTGTTTTTGACAGTTTTTGCCACAATATTTGCATTTATTTGTATTATTTTCTATTGGACAAAGAGAACCTGAAGGAGAAAGCAGGATTGCTTTTTCACCCCATCTGCCTTCTCCTTTCCCTAATACACAGTGCTCAATGAGCGTTATGTACTAAAAAGTGAAAATGGAAGTGTTTCTTCCACTATGCGATCTGAAGGTCACATGACTGCCGGAATCCCCTGTCACAGCAGAGCTACAGGATGCAGACCCTGATCAGTTCTGCCAGTGACTATTGTCACTACAGGGGATGTTTTCCCCTCTAACTGGGGCTCCAATGGATGACCCAACTACAGTGGAAAAATGTCAAATTAAAAAAAAACAAAAAACATGTAAATGTCCCCCAAAGGTCTTGTATGACGTCATGGGGGACATAGTAAAAAAAATAATTACATAAATAAGTTTAAAAAAATTACAGAATAAAATAAAAATATATACATAAAAAAGAAAATAACCCCAAACCGTCGCTGTTTGCGCCCTGTAATTCAAAACCATACATATTCTACATCAAAACATCCAAAACAAAATGAGGAACCCGTCCCCATGCTTTATTTTAGCGTAAATATACTAATTATAAAAATAACTATAAATGTTAAAAAATTAATTTTTTTTAGCTTTTTACTCTCAATAAAACCAAAGAATGGAAGAAGAGTCAGGGAAAAAGATATTACAAAAATAGCCCAACATGTCACAGAAAATAAAATACAGCAAAAATAATTTTGTAGCTGAAGGAAAAAAAATAGGGCGGTTGAACCACCACATGGGTGAAATCACTAAAAATGTCTGGTCCTTAAGGTACAAAACAGCCTGTTAAAATCGCTGCCAGATAAATTCCGTAGAGTGATATTTGCAGGGATAGCAGAAAGTTGTGTTTTTAAATCTGACAGAAAGGAGAAAGGTCTTGGCTGGTTTCACATCGCAATTTTTGTGTGGCAGCGATACTTTTTTTTGTGAAAAATTGTGCATCACATTGCTGCCTCCCGCGATTTTCTCATGCACAAAAAAATTACACTATTTTAGCGCCCTAAAGTCAATAGGAGTTTCTATTGTTGAAAACGCATCATATCACACGAAAATCACAAGTTTGTTCATTACGATACAATAAAAAGGAGGTTCCATAGGAAAACGTGGCAGAAAAAAATCGCAAATCGCCGAAAGATAGGGCATGCTTCCATTTTTTTTCTTCTCGCAACATCGCATGAGTGAAAATATTGCAAATGTGAAGGAAACCATTGAAAAGCTTGGGTTTCATAAATTTCACGCGCCTTTATATCGACAGAAACTAGTGTGATTTTCTCACCTGTATTTCTCACCCGTGTGTCATCCCTTCTGCTATTTATCTAAATGCTATTGATCCCAATATGTCTGTGCCTTCTCACCCTCTGTTTCTGGTATTTATCTAGTGCAAATTAGGTTCACCATGTCCCTCCTCTCACGTGTGATCATGTGTATTTATTAAATATTTCATTAAATTTGTACCCATTATGCCTGAGTAAAGCTCACTATTAGAGATGAGCGAGTATACTTGCTAAGGCTAACTACTCGATCGAGTAGTGCCTTAGCCGAGTACCTGCCCGCTCGTCTGTAAAGATTCGTCTGCCGGCGCGGGTGACAGGTGAGTTGCGGCGTTGAGCCACTTCCCGCCCCCCGCCAGCCCCTGAATCGTTAGAGACGAGCGGGCAGATAATCGGCTAAGGCACTACTCGATCGAGTAGTTAGCCTTAGCAAGTATACTCACTCATCTCTACTCACTATAACATCATGTATTATTGTTGGTCATTAAAAGGTATCATATCTACAAGATTACTTGGTTTCTCTCACTGGGAACAATCACATTTTAAACCAGCCTTACAGTTGGTATAAGTTTGTACTATTAAATCTTTAAAAATACACTAGTGCTAAAACCATCTAAAGTTATAGAAAATAAGCGAAGAACACTGAAATATGGTATAGCAGGTACTTACCATGACTGCCTGCCCCAAGAATTAAAGAACACATTACTGAAGTTTTTTATTATCAGACTAGGACTATATGTATATATGTCGGGGAATGGTGATCTCTAGAACTGATAGAGTCTTCTATCTATTGTAAGTAAGTTCACAGTTGGTTCTATATAGACCTAAATAAATATTTCACTTAATTTTGGTTAAGTTCTGAACGATAGTCTTGGTTTTTTACCTTAGAGCCTATCACATGGACGTATATTGGCCTGATTTTCATGCCGGCCGATATACGCTGCCCCTCTGATGCATTGGCTTACAATGCATCAGTGCACAGGGGCACTTTCATGCTGGTGGCAGCAGCTGCATAGATTCCTATGGGAGCCTATGCTAGCTGCCGGAGAAGGGAGGTGGAAGAGAGTTGGGCAGCACGACTGCTAAACACCCTCTCCCTTCTCTTCTCTTCTCTGCCCCTTGCTGCTGTTTGCAATGGGAGGGGGCTGGATGGGAGCTTAGCTCTGCCTCTGTCCTCTCCCATTGCAAACAGCCAGAAGGGAAGAGAGAGGAGGTGAGCCGGCGAGGGGGAGGGAAGGGGGAGTGTCTCCCCAGGCCCCACAGTATTGCAGCCTTGGCATATATGCAATGGGTCTTTTGCTGTGCAGGCGTTTTTATGGCACCGGTGGGTGCACGTAAAACGCCTACAGCCGTTTAAATGGGGTTTAGCATTGTTGGAAATGTTCATTCTATAAGTAGAGTGATAATGGTATTTACATTGGGTAAGCCCTTCCCTGAAAAAGAAACATTTTAGTGTAAAAAAAAGAAAAAAAAATACTTAACTCTCCGCTGCTGCAGTGACCCCCGTGGGCATGAAGAACACATCTGCCGCATGCGGCAATTGTTTCCTGCACCCCTGCTAGTTAAATGTATTCCCTGCTGCTACATCTGCCACATCTGTGGCAGATGCAGCAGAGGAATTCTTCAATTCTCACATGACAGCTGCAGTAGAGGATCCTGCTGCCGGCATCCCCGTCAATGGATTTCAGGGAAGGGCTTTAAACATAAAATGTTGTTTCGTTGCTGAAATCTCAGTTCATGTTATTGAGTTGGAGGTGCATCAGTGAAAATTTTGGTCCAAGCAGTGGCTCCAGCAAATAGAGATGTTATGATGCATGGAGCCTATAAGCAAAAACAACCCTGATGATTTTAGAAATTATTTGTGAATGTCTGAGGAGTCATGTTGTACCTTATTGGCCACTCTGAAGGCATTTATTGAAGGAAAAAAACACAGTGATGTATGAAACTATCCTTGCAGAGCAATGGTTGGCGGTGACTTTACATTTTCTGGCTACTGGAAGGCCTCTACGGGATCTCAAGTTTACAGCTGCCATCTCAGTTCCTGCTCTAAGTGGTACGATTCCGGAGACGTATGATGCAATAGTAAGAGCCTGAAAGTGAGATATTTAAGAGTATGTTCTTGTTGTTATTTACAGTAACTAATGACTATCTTCGAGCACAGAAAACCTTCTTTTCAATGTGTAGTTTCTAAGAAAACTAATTCATTTAACTTCTACATATAATTATTGTTTGTTTTCAATGTAAACTATTATACATGATTGTTCCAAAGTTTATATTCTCTTTCTATTGCTTTTTTTCAATTCCCAAATAGTACAAAACCTGTTGATGATTTTGATAATTTGTGGCAATTTCCCAACCGCGGAGGAGCCCTCAACCGGAAACATGCTGATTCATCAACCAATGAAGTCAAGATTCTTTTACTACAAGTGCAAGGGTTATTTCAGTATGATCTTAATGGCTTTAGTTAATATAAATTATGAAATTCTAAAGGCCGGTGTTGGAAAAACTGGTCACGTATCAAACGGTTATGTTTACAGCACACAAACTTCTCTAAGTGATCACAAAACAAAGATCTGTGTCTTGCAACTATTGATATAACACACAAGGGAATTTGAATTGTGTTTTCATTGGAGATGACACCTTTCCTCTGTAGAAACATCTTTTAAAGCCTTTCCCTCAAAGATTCTTGACTTCAGAAAGCAACATATTTCAAACTGTTGAAAATCTTTTAGGCATAATGTCAAATTGACTCTATATTTTCCACAGCACAATCTCCTTCCAGAAAAATGGCATGGTAGTGCTGGCCTTCTATGTGCGGCATAATTATTTATGTTGTCATACTGCGAGGGGTGAGCCCCTGGAGTTATCTGTATTGTGCTGTTTGTTCTTTCACAATTGTTTTGTACTATTTCTTTAATGCTGGGGCAGGTCATGTGAGGGAGGAAGTGGTGCAGTGGCTATCTTAGAAGAGAAGCACAAAACAGGGTGGGGTGCTCCCTATCGGCCGGATGCACGGTGAAAGGGAATTACTCTGTCTACACAGGAACGAGAGAGTAAGAGCTTATGGGATAAACAGGAACCGGTATGGCTGAAGATATCGTAAGCTTTTATACAGCACTAGCTTAAATTCTCAAATAAGCATAAGCGTTGAATTGTTGCTACTCAGGTGAACATTTGTATTAAAGTTTGATGTGGAGTCAGCAGGAAGTGATGGACAACTACAGTTTCACTAAAGCTAGGGCACAAAGTGCATCTTGACCCTCACTGAGTGTCAAGTGGCTACCGATGGGCCTTCAATTTGTGACCCAAGCCTCCCCCACTAAAGTAGGCATCAGGCCCCTGTCAGCACCAATGCCCCAGATGATTCCTTCCACATATGCTAAGTGTACCTGGTTTCTATTCCCATCCTCAGACCCAAGCCTCATTGTACAATACGTCCCACCATGTATGCTAGACCGTTAGATGGTCGCAATGTTGTGTGTAATCTTTTAATTGTCATTTACATTTGTTCTATGGATTGCGGTCTCTGTTGGGAAACTTGGAATCTATTTTCCCAAACGGCTTTGCAGTTACTAGTGTTTTCCCTGAGAAGGTATTGAATTTATAGCGCTGTTGGTGAAATTCTGCTTGGTAGACATAGAGAATGTGAACAGTTTGCAAATCAACTATGGAGAGCAGTGTTCAGAATATCAGGGAATTGTAGTTCTTGAGCCTCTTCATGTGCACCAGTTTGTGAGGATGCCATCTTCAGTCTTGAACAATATTCCACTTATTTCATTAGTATTAGTGCTGTGTCACGGCAAGCTGGAATGGTATGGACAGCATGGTCTGCCATTCTGTGAACAGATACTTTGAAATGATGTTTGCATTGAAAAGCTGTTGTTTGTTACTGTGTTTCAATAAAGGACAACATTTTGCTTTTAATATTTGTGTGTATATTTTATTTCCAATGTTCCAAATGTGTGTACTTTCCATTCATTCCAAAATGATTTGCCAGATGGCGATGGGGTGGTAATAACATGGCCCGTTGGAACATGGACATTTCATAACAGAGCATCCCCTTTTATTGTGTATTTGTTTGCAGATTGTAAACTGCATCATTACTCTCAATTTTAACTTCTGACCAAAAAGGGTGCTTGCCATGCATTTTAGTGATTTAGTGAATCTTGCACTGAGCAGGGGGTTGGACCAGATGACTATGGAGGTCCCTTCCAGCTCTACCATTCTACGATTCTATGTCACACAACTTCCATTTACAGTGAACGTCTATAGACTACAAAGTTTGTGGTGAATATATCCTCTCTTAGTAGCAACATGACAAAAGGTAGAAGAAGAGGCTCACACCCTCGGCCTCTGGGAAACAGACATGCTGGTCCAGTTTATAGATTAATATGACATTATGAAAAGGATCCCTATAATGATTCAAATTATTGGAAAAATCAAATAATTTTCCATATTTTGCGGTCATTGAAATTAATGGTCTAATTCAGTGTTCCCCAACTCCAGTCCTCAGGGACCACCAACAGGTCATGTTTTCAGGCTTTCCTCAGTATTGCACAGGTGATGTAATTATTGTTGGTGCCTCAGACATTGCCACAGGTGTTCTTACCATAGGATATCCTGAAAACATGACCTGTTGGTGGTCCCTGAGGACTGGAGTTGGGGATCCCTGGTCTAATTAAAAGTAAAAAGTCACTTTGCAACAGTGACATGCGCATAACTACAGCCATAGTCAACCCAGTTGCTAGAACAGTTCGTTTTTGTGGGAAATAGCAAGTTTGTGAATTCTGCTATTTAGCAGCCCTGTATGAGCGCTCTGATATATGGCACTATTGGTTATACTCCTAATTGTCGGCTTCTATATTGTACTAGTGACTGTATGAGGACTCTAATACACTATTGTTATGGTAGTTTCAAGTCTCTTGTGGCTCTATGTGTTCCTAAATAGGATGTAATGCACTTTAACATTACAAGGGAATACTGATGCTACACTTTCATCCAGACGGCTGAAGCTAGTACTAGTAGCACTCTACTACTTTTTATGGGACTTTTTTTCACAATATTACTTTTCCTTAAGGCCCCCTGCCACGGACGTGAATTCGCCGGCGATTTACCGCCGGCGAATCACGCCCTCTGAAGCTTTCCATAGCATTGCTACGGAAAGCGTGGGCCCCGTGTCCACGAGCAGAGAATCATTCACAGCATTCTGCGAATTGCCGCGATTCTCTGCGGTCAGCCTATCTGTCAGATAGGCTGACTGGCGGAGATTCGTCTGCCGGCTCCTGCTCCCGTGCGGCGGCTCCCTCAGCGGATCTCCTGGAACGCCCATGGACAGAGGGCCCAATACAATTTTTTTTTACAGATCAACATGGAGCCTGTAGGTGCGGATAACACTGCAGCTATGCAAGGTGACTCCATAGAGGCATTTGGCTTACAGGCCTACAGAGTCACAGGGAATGAGCCAAGAAACCAATCAAGCGAGCCCAGGTACTTTCCCACTAAGTGATTTATGGTTTTCACAAGCGAATGATGCTTGGGTTTGCTCATTCGCTCATGTAGCCTATTTATGCAGGCAGATAAATCATCCGCTCGCAAATCGTTCAGTCATTCATATTCACTGCTCCAGTAAATGTGAACAACTAAATGATCAGTATTTAAACCGACTGATTAGAGAATGAGCCAATGGTGATTTTCATGCTTGTGTGAAATAAATAATGAATGATAAGTGAAGGAATTATTATTAGAGATGAGCGAACGTACTCGTCCGAGCTTGATATTCGTGCGAATATTAGGGTGTTCGGGATGCTCGTTACTCGTAACGAGCACCACGCGGTGTTCTGGTTACTTTCAGTTTCCTCTCTGAGACGTTAGCGCGCTTTTCTGGCCAATTGAAAGACAGGGAAGGCATTACAACTTCCCCCTGTGACGTTCAAGCCCTATACCACCCCCCTGCAGTGAGTGGCTGGGAAGATCAGATGTCACCCGAGTATAAAAGTCGGCCCCTCCCGCGGCTCGCCACACATGCCTTGTGAGTTAGCTGAGGGAAAGTACTATCGTGCTGGAGCTGCTGTAGGGAGAGCGTTAGGAGTCAGTGTAGGCTTCAAGAACCCCAAAGGTCCTTCTTAGGGCCACATCTACCTGTGTGCAGGCTGCTGCTAGCAGTGTTTTTTTGTTTTTTTTTCTCAAAATCGGCAGTGCAGAGCATTGCACCCGTCATTAGGGACAGAAGTGGTGAATAGGCAGGGAGAGTGTTAGGAGTGAGTGTAGCCTTCAAGAACCTCAACGGTCCTTTCTAGGGCCAAATTTAAGCGTGTGCAGTACTGTGCTGGCTGCTGTTAGCAGTGTTGCATATTTTTTTTTTCTAAAAATCGTCTGTGCAGAGCATTGCACCCTCCATTGATACTACAGGGACAGAATTGTGTAGGCAGGGCCACAACACAGTTATTGTTCATTGAATATACGCAGTGGGTCCTTCCCTTTGCAAAAAAGGAAAAGAAATTATATTTGGCCTGCCTGTGTCAGTCCTAAGGTCTCCGTGTACGTGTGTGCTGCGTGGACAACGTACAAAATTCAGACGCAACCAGCTACGGTTTACTGCAGGCTTGCGCCATTGTCTTTCCTGACTGGCAAATACCTGCTCTGCTAGAGTTAATAACTCTGCTACACTAAAGTTGTGTGTCACTTTTTCAGGGCCACACTACAGTTCTAAAAGTTATTGTTCATTGAATATACGCAGTGGGTCCTTCCCTTTGCAAAAAAGGAAAAGAAATTATATGTGGCCTGCCTGTGTCAGTCCTAAGGTCTCCGTGTACGTGTGTGCTGCGTGGAGAACGTACAAAAATCAGACGCAACCAGCTACGGTTGAGTGCAGCCTTGCGCCAATTTCTTTCCTGCCTGGGAAATACCTGCTCTGCCACAGTTAGTAACTCTGCAACAGTAAAGTTCTGTGACAGTTTTGCAGGGCCGCAACACAGTTATTAAACTTATTATTCAGTGAATAGACGCAGTGGGCCTATCCTTTTAAACAAAAGGGAAGAAAGTATATTTGCCCTGCCTGTGTCAGTCCTAAGGGCTCTGGGTACGTCTGTGCTGCGTGGAGAACGTAAAAAAATCAGACGCAACCAGCTACGGTTGAGTGCAGCCTTGCGCCAATTTCTTTCCTGCCTGGGAAATCAAATCACTGGTAATACAGCATGCTGAGGGGTAGGGGTAGGCCTAGAGGACGTGGACGCGGCCGAGGACGCGGAGGGCCAAGTGAGGGTGTGGGCACAGGCCGAGCCAGTGCGGTGGCCAGGGGTAGAGGCAGGGCCAGACCGAATAATCCACCAACTGTTTCCCAAAGCGCCCCCTCGCGCCATGCCACCCTGCACAGGTCAAGGTGCTCTACGGTGTGGCAGTTTTTCACAGAGACGCCTGACGACCGACGAACAGTGGTGTGCAACCTTTGTCGCGCCAAGATCAGCTGGGGAGGCACCACCAACAGCATGCGCAGGCATATGATGGCCAAGCACCCCACAAGGTGGGACGATGCCCGTTCACCGCCTCCGGTTTGCACCACTGCCTCTCCCCCTGTGCCCCAACCTGCCACTGAGATCCAACCCCCCTCTGAGGACACAGGCACTACCGTCTCCTGGCCTGCACCCACACCCTCACCTCCGCTGTCCTCTGCCCCATCCAGCAATGTCTCTCAGTGCAGCGTCCAGACGTCGCTAGTGCCACAGTTTGAGTGCAAGCGCAAGTACGACGCCACGCACCCCCACGCTCAAGCGTTAAACGTGCACATTGCAAAATTGATCAGCCTAGAGATGCTGCCGTATAGGCTTGTGGAAACGGAGGCTTTCAAAAGCATGATGGCGGCAGCTGCCCCGCGCTACTCGGTTCCCAGTCGCCACTACTTTTCCCGATGTGCCGTCCCAGCCCTGCACGACCACGTCTCCCGCAACATTGTACGCGCCCTCACCAACGCGGTTACTGCCAAGGTCCACTTAACAACGGACACGTGGACAAGCACAGGCGGGCAGGGCCACTATATCTCCCTGACGGCACATTGGGTGAATTTAGTGGAGGCTGGGACAGAGTCAGAGCCTGGGACCGCTCACGTCCTACCCACCCCCAGAATTGCGGGCCACAGCTCGGTGGTGGTATCTGCGGCGGTGTATGCTTCCTCCACTAAAGCACCTTCCTCCTCCTCCTCCTCCAACTCAACCTCTGTCTCGCAATCAAGATGTGTCAGCAGCACGTCGCCAGCAGTCGGTGTCACGCGGCGTGGCAGCACAGCGGTGGGCAAGCGTCAGCAGGCCGTGTGAAACTACTCAGCTTAGGAGAGAAGAGGCACACGGCCCACGAACTGCTGCAGGGTCTGACAGAGCAGACCGACCACTGGCTTGCGCCGCTGAGCCTCCAACCGGGCATGGTCGTGTGTGACAACGGCCGTAAGCTGGTGGCGGCTCTGCAGCTCGGCAGCCTCACGCACGTGCCATGCCTGGCCCATGTCTTTAATTTGGTGGTTCAGCGCTTTCTGAAAAGCTACCCCCACTTGTCATACCTGCTCGGAAAGGTGCGCCAGCTCTGCGCACATTTCCGCAAATCCCACAAGCACGCTGCCACCCTGCGGACACTGCAACATAGGTTTAATCTTCCAGTGCACCAACTGCTGTGCGACGTGCCCACACAGTGGAACTCTACGCTCCACATGTTGGCCAGACTCTATGAGCAGCGTAGAGCTATAGTGGAATACCAACTCCAACTTGCGCGGCGCAGTGGGAGTCAGCCTCCTCAAGTATTTACAGAAGAGTGGCCCTGGTTGGCAGCCATCTGCCAGGTCCTTGGAAAATTTGAGGAGTCTACCCAGGTGGTGAGCGGCGATGCTGCAATCATTAGCGTCACCATTCCTCTGCTATGCATCTTGAGAAGTTCCCTGCAAAGCATAAAGGCAGATGCTTTGCGCTCGGAAACAGAGTCGGGGGAAGACAGTATGTCGCTGGATAGTCAGAGCACCCGCCTGTCTATATCTCAGCGCGTTGAGGAGGAGGAGGAGGAGCATGAGGAGGATGAGGAGGAGGGGGAAGAGACAGCTTGGCCCACTGGTGAGGGTACACATGCTGCTGGGCTGTCATCCTTTCAGCGTGTATGGCCTGAGGAGGAGGAAGAGGAGGAGGAGGAGGATCCTGAAAGTGATCTTCCTAGTGAAGACAGCCATGTGTTGCGTACAGGTACCCTGGCACACATGGCTGACTTCATGTTAGGATGCCTTTCTCGTGACCCTCGCGTTACACGCATTCTGGCCACTACGGATTACTGGGTGTACACACTGCTCGATCCACGGTATAAGGAGAGCCTTTGCACTCTCATTCCCGAAGAGGAAAGGGGTTCGAGAATGATGCTATACCACAGGGCGCTGGTGGACAAACTGATGGTAAACTTCCCATCCGACAGCGCTAGTGGCAGAAGGCGCAGTTCCGAGGGCCAGGTAGCAGGGGAGGCGCAGAGATCAGGCAGCATGTACAGCGCAGGCAGGGGAACATTCTCCAAGGCCTTTGCCAGCTTTATGGCTCCCCAGCAAGACTGTGTCACCGCTCCCCAGTCAAGGCTGAGTCGGCGGGAGCACTGTAAAAGGATGGTGAGGGAGTACGAAGCCGATCGCACGACCGTCCTCCGTGACGCCTCTGCCCCCTACAACTACTGGGTGTCGAAGCTGGACACGTGGCCTGAACTCGCGCTGTATGCCCTGGAGGTGCTTGCTTGTCCTGCGGCTAGCGTCTTGTCAGAGAGTGTGTTTAGTGTGGCTGGGGGAATCATCTAGGATAAGCGTACCCACCTGTCAACCGACAGTGCCGACAGGCTTACACTCATCAAGATGAACAAAGCCTGGATTTCCCCAGACTTCTCTTCTCCACCAGCGGACAGCAGCGATACCTAAGCAATACGTAGGCTGCACCCGCGGATGGAAGCTACGTTCTCTCTCACCATCCAAAACGGGGACATTTCTGCTTCATCAATCTGTGTCTAATATTCCTCCTCCTCCTCCTGCTCCTCCTCCTGAAACCTCACGTAATCACGCTGAACGGGCAATTTTTCTTAGGGCCATAAGGCTCACTCATATAATTTTTCTAAACAATTTTTATATGTTTCAATGCTCATTAAAGCGTTGAAACTTTAACTTGAACCAATTTTTCGTTAAACTGGGCTGCCTCCAGGCCTAGTTACCACTTAAGCCACATTAACCAAAGCGATTAATGGGTTTCACCTGCCCTCTTGGTTGGCCATGGCCAATTTTTTGGATGTACATTAGTACTGTTGATACAGCAATTTTTGTGGGCCCTCGCCTACAGTGTAATCAAATGAATTTTTAGCCCACCTGCATTACAGCTGACGTTACATCCGCTGTGTTGGGCAATGCAATGGGATATTTTTGTGTATCGCCGGTGGGTTCCAGGGAGCCACCCATGCTGTAGGTGCACACGGAGTTTAACCTACATCTGTCCACTTGTAAAGAACCCCAGTCTGACTGGGGCATGCAGTGTGGGCCGAAGCCCACCTGTATTAAGCACAACATTACTACCTCAGCTGTGTTGGGCAATGCAATGGGATATTTCTATGTACCGCCGGTGGCTTCCTGGCACCCACCCCTGCTGTGGGTCCACAGGGAATTATAAATGCATCTGTGTCCACTTGTAAAGAACCCCAGTCTGACTCGTGCATGCAGAGACACCTTGACAGAATGAATAGTGTGTGACACATAGGTTCCCCATTGCTATGTCCACGTGTGCAGCTCCTGATGGCGGTGGCACAGGATTCTATTTCTCATTGCTTCTGTACAGCATTGTGGGCTATCGCCCCGCCCCTTTTAAAGAGTGTCGCTGCCTAGCCGTGCCAACCTCTGCAGTGTGTGCCTGCGGTTCCTCCTCATGGCAGACGCACTTCTAAATAGACATGAGGGTGGTGAGGCATTAGGGCAGCTGAAGGCTGCGCAGGGACACTTTGGTGTGCGCTGTGGGGGGAGGGGGGGCGGTAGTGGGGGGCGGTTGGGCAGCATGTAACACAGGAGAAGTGGCAGTGGAGTGTCATGCAGGCAGTGATTGTGCTTTGTTGGAGGTAGTGTGGTGCTTAGCTAAGGTATGCCATGCTAATGAGGGCTTTTCAGAAGTAAAAGTTTTTGGGAGGGGGGGGGGCCCACTCTTGCCGCTATTGTGGCTTAATAGTGGGACCTGTGAACTTGAGATGCAGCCCAACATGTAGCCCCTCGCCTGCCCTATCCGTTGCTGTGTCGTTCCCATCACTTTCTTGAATTGCCCAGATTTTCACACAAGGAAACCTTAGCGAGCATCGGCAAAATACAAAAATGCTCGGGTCGCCCATTGACTTCAATGGGTTTCGTTACTCGAAACGAACCCTCGAGCATCGCGAAAAGTTCGTCCCGAATAACGAGCACCCGAGCATTTTGGTGCTCGCTCATCTCTAATTATTATCTATCGTTTCATCGCTGGCTATGTTTACATTGTACGATCATCTAGCATCTAGCAATTTTTTTCTTGAACGATAATCGTTTTATTTAAAAACATCCTAAATGCTGAATTACATTTTTTCACCTTTTTTAAATTTTTTTTTGTTTGAACCACCTGCCATCATGTATGGTCACCTTCACACAAATCTCACATCAAAAGAGCTAAGTAATTTCAAGCCCTGTTTGTAGCTACTTTATTATGTGCTCCCTCTACAATTTCCAATTATTAAAACTTTACAGATACCTGTTATAGGCCCTATATGTTGGCATGGTTCACTGTGCAGTAGCGCAAGGCAGAATCGGTTAGACGCATGACATGCAGGCTTTAACCAATGACTTCTGACTCTACTATTAATGTCAAGATCAGAAGGGTCCAACAGAAATGTTCTCTGAGACTGGTTGCCATGTAGTGTCGATTCCATAATTTGAAAGATCTGCTAGGACAGTTGACCGATTTGTTCTCCATAGGTGTAGAGGAGAAAAGTGTTTAGGGATAAAGTATAGCTTTGTATACAGTTTTCTTAATTGAATGGAGAAGGGATTAGATAGATTTCATGCATAGGGGTTCTATGTTACCAGTGGCTGCCCAGCTTTAAAAAATCCTCACAACTGCAGAAATATAGAAATATATATATATATGTTTAACAGCCTGTGAATTTAAGGACAGCTGACGATCCTGATCACAGCTTTTCTGTTCTGTGATTCTTCAAGTTAAAACTCCCCAAAATGCATCTGACATCAGAAAAGAAGATGGGAAACTAAGACGGATGGTAAACTAGATAAATGGGATGAAGGAAACTGATCAAAACAAACGTGCACATATGTATGTCCAGAGATCTCACATAAACATCTTGCTTTACTTAGATCCATGTAATAGAAAAATCTGGAGCCATCTTGTTCCAGATGGTACTGTTTACCATAAATAGCAGTAGGTAGTTGAAATACCTGATGATCCTCACATTTGGAGTTTTTAATTCTTCTGTTTTGTGAAGGCGCAATATGCATTACCAGGTGTTTATCAGGTGTAACAGTCTTGTTTATGTTATTCGACACATTTGGCACTTGCTGTCCTCTTTTTTAACACAGGACTACGTTCTTCTGATACAAACAATTTCAAGGAATACATATGGGATAGCTGAAAGTGCTGAGAGGTGTATAATTTACATTGCTTTAGTGCCATGGAAACATCAAGACATTTTACATTGGGACCCATATGAAAGAAATAAAATTATCAATATGAAAGCCAGTATTTAAAGGTATTAGATCACCCATTTTGTTATTAAGAGAAACCAGACAGAGAAACATTTTCCGTTTTTCTAATTTGTTTTAATTTCTGATTGTAAATTGTTTAATACTATCATCTGTGCATGACTATAGGGGCTACAATCTTGCCTGAGCGACGCATAAGAGCATGTGCAGTATTTACAGATATGCTTTACAGCAGCTTCATGGGCCATTCACACAATGGACAGGAGATGACCCTTTGACTTGTATGGGAGACTGTTCTAGACATGCTCTGTTACCTGTGCAGAGGTCATTTTGTAGGAAATGGGAGTACGCAGTCACAGCTTATCACCAATTGTGAATTTTCACCTATTCTGAAAATTTTGTATTGATGCACAATGTTTTAGTGTCCATGAAAAACTACCATGTAGCAAACTTTAACTTGACATTTAAAGAGATTATATCACCAAAACTCTTTTAATTATTAATTAAAACCAGGTAAAAAAAAACATATTCCAGTTTTCAAATAGTTTTTTTTATTTTCTGATTGTAGAATACTTTAGTCTTCTGTCTGTACATTACTATGGTGGCGGCTACATTTAACAGCATTAATAGCATTAAGAAGATATGCTTTACAGCAGCTTCATGGGGCATTCACACAAAGGACAAATGGGAACCCATTCGCTTGTATGGGAGACTGTTCTAGACATGCTCTGTGATCTGTGCAGAGCCTATTTAACAGGAAGGAGTAGTAGATAGTCACAGATGATGACCTATTGTGAATGGTGGATCTTGTGGTATCTACATACAAATGTTAACTTTCATTGTAATCCTGTCAGTAATGTTAGTTAGAGGACTGTGAGCCTGACTTCTATATCGGGAAAGATCTTTGAACAAATTATTAAACAGCATGCATATAAGTACTTGGATGAAAATAGAGTAATTAACCAGAGCCTGCATTGGTTTGTAACAAACAATTCATGCCAGACAAATCTAATTTCCTTCTATGACAGAATCACCAACTGGGTTGATCAGGGAAATGCGGTGGATATAGTTTATCTTCACCTTAGTAAAGTATTACTAAGCATTTGACAAAGTATCTCATACCATACTTATTGAAAAAATGACCAAATATGGGATTGGCAAGGCAACTGTTAGGTGGATTCACAACTGGCTCAGTGATCATATTCAAAGAAAGGTCATAAATGGCTGCACATCTAAGTGGAAGAATGCATCAAGTGGAGTACCACAAGGCTCTGTCCTAGGCCCAGTGTTGTTCAACATTTTTATAAATGATCTGGAGCAGGGAATTGATGGGAAACTGATTTAAATTTGCTGACGACATAAAGCTTGGAGGGATAGCTAACACTAGGGAAGAGAGAGAGAGAGAGTATTCAAAAAGATCAAGAAAAGCTTGCACAATGGGCAGCGACTAACTGAATGGTATTTAACAAAAAGAAATGCAAAGTCCTACATCTGGGTAAGAAAAATGAAGAAAGCACATACAGAATGGGAGGAAGCTAAGCAGCAGCACATGTCAAAAAGACTTGGGTATACTAATAGATCATAGACTGAACATGAGTCAATGAAGTGATGCAGCAGTCAAAAAGGCAAACACAATTCTAGAATGTATTAAGAGAAGCAGAGAGTCTAGATCACGTGAGGTCATTATCCCCCTCTACTCTTCCTTAGTCAGACCCCATTTGTAATACTGTGTCCTGTTCTGAGCACCCCACTTTAAAAAATACATTGACAAACTGGAGCAAGTTCAGAGAAGAGTTACCAAGATGGTGAGCGCTCTGCAAATCATGTCCTTTAAAGAACGGTTAAAGGATCTGGGAATGTTTAGCTTGCAAAAAAGAAGGCTGAGAGGAGACTTAATAGCTGTCTACAAATATCTTAAGGGCTGTCACAGAGCAGAGGGATCAGCCCTATTCTCATTTACACAAGGAAAGACTGGAACAATGGGATGAAACTGAAAGAAAGGAGATACAAATTAGATATTAGAAAAAACTTTCTGACAGTGAGGGTGATCAATGAGTGGAACAGGTTACCACATGAGGTGGTGAGTTCTCCTTCAATAAAAAGTATTCAAACAAAGGCTGGACAGACATCTGTCTGGGATGATTTAGTGAATCCTGTACTGAGCAGGGGGTTGGACCAGATGACGCTGGAGGTCCTTCCAACTCTATCATTCAATGATTCTATGACTGCTGAAAGGTTTTTTCTACAGAATCAGGAAGTGACCGACTAGTATTAGAATCTGTGGTCAGTGTAAAAAAACACAGAAGATTGATTTTTTTATATAGATTTTACATTGTAAATGTAAAAAGTCACCAAAAATAATTTCAAAATATATTTAACACAAAAATGTGATTTATATGATTGATCATTTTCTGATTACACATTCCCTTTAACCAATGTAACTAATATTTACAGCATATAAAACAAAATTAAATCCTGCATTATTAACAATCCATAAAAATACAGTATTCAATAGTCAACATTTAGGCAAGTCTTCCATGAGTGTATTTTTAAATGGGTAAATTGTGGATTCATAATAAATAAATATTAGACTTCATTAAGGCAGCTGTAATATGGCTGACTCAGACCTTCCACGATTCAAGTGACCGGTATTTAGATATCAGATAACCGTACAGTGATTACTAGGGATGAGCGAGCGTACTCGGAAAAGCACTACTCGCTCGAGTAATGTGCTTTATCCGAGTATCGCTGTGCTCGTCCCTGAAGATTCGGGTGCCGGCACGGAGCGGGGAGCTGCAGGGGAGAGCGGGGAGGAACGGAGGGGAGATCTTTCTCTCCCTCTCTCCCGCCCGCTCTCCCCTGCTCCCCGCTGCGACTCACCTGTCAGCCGCAGAGGCACCCGAATCTTCAGGGACGAGCACAGCGATACTCAGATAAAGCAAATTACTCGAGCGAGTAGTGCTTTTCCGAGTATGCTCGCTCATCCCTAGTGATTACCAACTAGCCCTACAGTAAAGTACTATACAGTGCACCAACTTTATAGCTTCTTTCTCTTTCAGCATTTAAAGTGGAAATACAATACAAAAAGTCTGAATTAGAATTCCATATCATATGCAGACAAGATACTACATACTAGCCTAATATACAATATAATATGAATTTGAGTAGGCAGTGCAGTTGCTTTATATAATATAACATTAGAACAACTTGCAGTTTTGTATACTTTTCTTAATTCTTAAAGGGTTCTTCCTATTATTTAAAATTTCTACCCAAGCACACTGTCCTTCCTGGTTTCTGCTGACCAGGACATGTGACTGCTGCAGCCAATCACTGGCTGTAGAAGGTCACTGTTGTGGCCAGTGATTGGCTACAACAGCCACATGTCTTGGTCAGCAACAACCAGGAAGGACAGAGTGGTTGTGAAGCAATCTTAAGTCATGGGAAAACCTCTTTAAGTAGTTTCTCTTGCTTGTGCAGATCTTCTATGTTCAGAAAATCTGCATGGAACAATGTCGTAAAATTAGTATGTTCTGCAACTAATAATTTTTCTCACAAACTGAGCAACACAATACCCTGCAGGAGGTACGGAGCCACTTATAATGAGGCTGTAATGATGTCTGATGCTCGAAGTCTTGTCTTCTGGTTGAAGAGTTATCTGACAACAAAAGAAAAGCTCACTTTAGATATCTACACTTTTATGATGTGTTTTTCCTCTCACTTATTGAGAGTAGAAATAGCGCAAAATTCTCCTCGTCTTTCATTATTCTTACTCTGTTCATTAGGCTGTTATACAAGCTTTTAGAAATCTACTTAATTGTAGTATTAATAATATAATACATGAAAATTAAGTTTTGAATGCAATTCTTAACAATGACATTGGAATATGTTATTACAAATGCTCTACTACTACTAGCATGTCCATCAGACAGGGGGCAAAGCTTTTCCTATTTTTAATAGGCAACACTGAATAATAAAGAGGGAGTAATTGCAGAGTGTCCTCCACCACCTAATAGTCTACACCAAGCGTCTACAGTCAATGGCTTAGGAGCCACATGTAACTTGTGACCTCTTACTGTGTAGCTCACCAAGGCTCCTCAAGTTATGACCATATATACTTGCAATATACATTATTGTAGACATTTCCTAACCACCAAGCAGAATCAGTTTGAATGGTGTAATAGTATCCAATGTCACACTGAAATATTGATTAGCAAATGTGTAGAATATCTATCTTGTTTCTCCACATTTAGGTCAGTGCTACACAGAGACTTTGCCCCTAGTACTTTAAATCCTAAGGTAAGTTAATTCAATTGCATTACAACTCGCAACTTGGTACGACCTGACAATAGTAAAACAATCTGTTAGATTTGGATTGTTAATTTGAAATTACAACCAACTGTGAGTTGCAACAAGTATGGATTCTCTTACATCAGGATTCAATATGGCAGGGCCATAGTTTGGGCCACATGATGTCTTTCATAGCCCAGGTTGCTGTGTAGCACTAACCTAAAAAAATGATCTCCTCCATGTTTGAGTTCAATGTAGCTCCTGGCCATCACTTAAAGTTGAATGCAGCTTAAAAGGTACAAACAATTGGGAACCTCTGTTTACACCATGCAGTTCTCTACTGTGCCTCAAAGACAATTACATCAGCAAAGCATAAGAGTTTAAAAAATGTAAAATATACGTTGAACACTTAAAAAGCTTGAAAGTTTTCTGATTTCAGGAGGGAATGATAGGTGGCTGCCAGCACAAAAAAATCTTGCATGTTAAAAACATTAATATCTTTGTCTAGCAGCAGATATCAGAAGCAGTTAAGTTGCTTACAAACACATTAAATTGTCAGATTGTGTCACTTTTGGTGGGTTTTACTAATATTTATGGTCAATTTAATTTACCCCTTCCAGGGAGTAAGGGCCACACCTAATACATTTCCAAGGAACCTCCACAAAGTTTGACTTGTTTATAGGCAGTGTATATGGTTTGTTTAGGCATCATGTTACTACAAGGTCCAGTATTGCTAAAATTATATAAATTGTAGTGGAGACTAAGACAGGCAGGCCAATTCAGCCCCTGGGCTTTGTGTTTGACACATGTGCTTTAAGAGGCTATTGCTAACTTAACACAACAAAAGGCATTGAAGGGCTATTGAATAGACAAATAAATCAAGGCCAGTTTTTCCCAGTTGTTGTCGTTGGCTGTCTAGTCGTTTCCGACCCTCGGCGACCCTAAAGAAGAGCTCCCTCCTTGTTTTTCGGTTTTGCACTGCTTCTTTCAGTTGGTAGTTATCCATGTCAGTATTGGCTTTGACAGTATCAGCCTCTGTGTTCTTTGGCGGCCAGGTCATCTTTTGCCACTGATCTGTCCAAGCATTGTAGATTTTTCTAGCGACTCTGCTTACATTACATGGCCAAAATACGTGAGTCTGGTCATCTTCCTCTCCAGTGATATATCTGATCTTATACGATTCATGACTTCTCTGTGTGTTACTTTCACCATCCAGGGTATACACAGCAGCTTTTACCAGCACCACAGCTCAAACGCATCAGTCCTCCTTCTATCTGCCTTTTTTGTAGCCCAGCTTTCACATCCATTCATTGCTATGGGAAAACAGCAGTTTGCACTATCCTGCATTTAGTTGCTATATCGATATCCCTACATTTCCAGGTTTTGTCCATGTTTAGCATTACGCTTCGCCCCATTGCTGTCCTATGTTTTATCTCTGGCATAGATTATCCATCCTGGTCAATTTTTGAACCAAGGAAGATGAAGTCTCGCATATATTCCATGGCCTCATTGTAGATTTTGATTTGAATTTGTCAATTTTTTGCAGTTGTCAGAATTTTAGTCTTCTTTAAATTCAGGCAGAGGCCCATTTTTCCACTTTCAGTTTTAATCTTACATATCAGCTGCTTTAGACCTGCTTCTGTTTCTGCAGGCAGAATTGTGTTATCCACATAACAGAGATTGTTGATGTTTCTGCCACCTATTCTCACCCCGGTTTCCAATTTGTCTTTTGCCAGTACTGTAGCATATTAAAAAAAATGAAGAACTCTACTTATTTGGTAGCTCTGAGGAGGTTTCCCGGAGATCTATAATCAATCTCCATTAAGTTTTATGGGGCAAATTTGGCATCTTATTGGGCACGGTACACATTTTTCCCATGTGACGAAACACAGAGTATGTACAAAAACCTTCAGACCATATGGTGTTACATGACAGTTGGGAATATAACAGGAAAACCGACAAATTACAGCTGTATACCACATATTAATGGTGCAAAATCCTAACATGGCGATGTATATGAGCCCTAAGGCTATGTTCACATGTGACATTTTTGCAGTGGTTATAATGTGGTTCTTGCAGAAAAAAAACTTTGCAACTCTGTATGTATGGCGTCTGATTGAGTATGCACATTTATAGAATGGTAAATGCGCTGTATCAATGCCATACAAAGCAGAAACACAATATGACAGTGTGCACAAACTCTTACAGACTTCTATATAGCTCCTGTGTAGAAATCTATTTATTTCGCCCAAGTCTTCTATTTTATAACTATTTTACAGTAAACAAAATAAATGTGTGTTCCTGTGAAAACAGTCACTTCCCATTTGTATTCCAATTTGCAAGTTGTGATTCATGCAAAACATAATTTTCACCTTAAGTTAAAGGATCTTTCCCAAGTTTAATTAAAAAAACAATTATATTATGTAATTAGCATTTATTCAGTCTAACTATTTCCCTTCTAAATGAAAGGTTATTGAAATCTGAATCATAATATGCACGTTTTATTTTGTGCTATGACCCAAGTGCTACAGATAGAGGCCTGTGGGGATAAGATCTGCTTTACCCTGCCTGGAATAATTTCACAGACACCACTTGCTATTGATATTATTTAATAATTGAACAAAGTCACAATAAAATATGTTTTTGAATTCGAAATGGCGAGGTTGCCATGGTAAATCTCTTCGGCTTGCATCGAAGGTTTTGTTTTTAAATAATGAAAAATCATTCTCCTCATACATTAATCTTAGCTCTAAAAATACCAATTTTTCAGAACAGAGAGAAAGCACAGAATGTGATACAGCACATCACCTCTTCTTTTCCTCTGTGATAGCGGGGCGTTGTTATATACAAACAGAGAAAGAAAGTTCCTAATTTTCCTAATACGGTGGTAAATTGAAAAGAAACGACCTTGTTCTTCCAACTAAAGAGAAGATATTGCACCTAAGGAGCGCCAATACATTGCACAAATGAGACAAATATGTCCCTTAGATACAGATCAATAAGATTATATTAGAAACCAGAGAAGTTCATTCGCAAAACTGTGAGGATGCAACATAGCCTGAAATATTATCTAATGTATCTGTGCACTACGCAGGTTAATGAAGGCATTGATCTGATTTTGCGAAAATGTTTATAGTGTGAGTATAATTATGTCCTCCTCTGGATACTTACTATGATATATAAAGTGATTATAAACAGTCGGTAGTAGATATGTTCTACAAGCCTTTACTGTACTTTATGCGTTTTTATATTCTTACTAGAAGAGGTCAGTCAGCAGTACTAGGCATCACTCAAACATTGATGACCTATCCTACAATAAGCCATCAATGTTGAGGCCCTTTAACACTTATCTATCCTTATTCGTAATAGCATAATCTTTCCAGCACAAGAAAGGTAGCAAATAGAGATGAGCGAGCACCAAAATGCTCGGGTGCTCGTTACTCGAGTTGAACCTCCCGCGATGCTCGAGGGTTCGTTTCGAGTAAAGAACCCCATTAAAGTCAATGGGCGACTTTGAACCCATTAAAGTCAAAATGCCTGATTGGTCCTTGCGCTGAGCCAATCAGAGGCAGCTCTCACTCACACCCATTCATGAATTCATGAATGGGTGTGAGTGAGAGCTGCCTCTGATTGGCTCAGCGCAAGGACCAATCAGAGGCAGCTCATTCAACAGGCGGGGATTTTAAATCCCCGGCTGCTGAATACTACAGAGAGCAGTTCAGAGAACTGCCGCCGGCCGCGGCTGAACTCCATCTGCCGGGACCGGGTGAGTATATATATTTTTTTTATTTTTGCACTTTTCTGGATGAATTGCAGGGAAGGGCTTATATATTTAAGCCCTTCCCGAAAATTCATCCCGCGATCACCCGCAGCGCATTGCTTTCAATGGAGCCAGCTGTATTGCCGGCTCCATTGAATTCAATGGGCTAACATCGTTCTTCTCTGCCACAGCTGTTACAGCTATGGCAGAGGAGAACGATCTTTATGCTGACATTTTTTTTTTTTTTTACACATTTTAGGATGATTTTCAGGTAAGGGCTTATATTTTTAAGCCCTTCCCGAAAATTCATCCTGAGATCGCCAGCAGCCCATTGCTTTCAATGGAGCCGGCTGTATTGCCGGCTCCATTGAATTCAATGGTCAGTGCTCGTTTAATCGAGATGAGTACCGCGTGGTGCTCGTCTCGCGTAACGAGCATCTCGAGCACCCTAATACTCGAACGAGCATCAAGCTCGGAAGAGTATGCTCGCTCATCTCTAGTAGCAAATTTAGTAATGTCGATGGATTATCCCACTGTTGCCACCAATTTTTCACAAACTGAGCCTTCACAGCATGTGACATATGACTGCAAGGGGTTGATCTCATTCTATGCTCCTAATCCTGCACTTTTTGTGAGACAAAGCATAGCTCACACCCCATCACAGTGCTACATGACCCACAAATATATGCTGCACTTTGGTAGCAAAATTATATCTTATTGGGGTCTTTGCTTTTTTTATAGAGTGACAGGGACTGGACTTAATAATGGATGGTATATTTATGTTCTCTTGTGTTTTTTCTTCCTCTTCTCCTCCTCTGGAGCAGAAAGGACAGGTGTGGGAGCCCAATTGTTAAGACTGCTGCCTTGCAGTGATGGAGATCTAGGTTCATGTCTGTCAAACAACAACACTTTTTATGTTTTCTTTGTGTTTATTTTTTTTGTTCTCCTCCTTTGGAGCAGAAAGGATAGTTGTGATGGGTCAGTTGTTAGCACTGCTGCTTTGTGTAGTGTACACTCCATAACAGCAATGTGGATGCTTCTTTAATTTATATGTCACTTTAATAATGTTGCATTTTACTGTTGGTCTACCACACTTTGTCTGACAACAACCTAAGTTAGAGACATAAATTTAGTTGAAAAAAACCTTATTTGCGCTCATAGGATATGCACAGAAAGAACAGTTGTATTGGTATTAGTATTGCTTCTAGAGCACTTAGTTCGAAGGAGGGGGATATGAAGTCCACAGCCCCCCCCCCCTCCTGTTTCCAATGCCGCCACAGATTTTACCCCAACCAGAGTATATTGTAAGATATAGTTTTCTTTTATTCTGATCCAAGTAAAAGGCGATACTAATACCAATAGAACTGTTTTTTCTGTGCATATCCGATGAGTGCAAATAAGGTGTTTTTCAACTAAATGTATTTTCTACTTTGCATATGGGGGGTATCCTCCCTGGGAGGACAACTACAACCTTTGTGGCTCTCCCCTGATTCAGTGGATGCCATCAGGCATAGGAACAGCACATCCTCATAAAGGTGAGGCAGCCGGGACCTTAAAGTGCTGTGCTGTCTATACCAGGTGAGAATACATTGAGACCTATTATATCTTTGTCACTTTCTTCCTTTTTTCTAAGTTAGAGACATGAGTCAGATAGCCAAGAGATAGGCGGCCTGTATTTGGTAGATAGGTCCTCCCCATGGGTTGGTTGTAAATAGTTGGTATAAAAGAGAGGGGTGTGGTAGTCTAGAGGAGTCTACAGTTCCAGAAGTCTACAGAGGAGTGAGAATGGAAGAAGCCAGTGGGATGGGAAGGAGAAAAAGTGTGAGTACTCAAGTTAAATAAAGTCTAGAGAAAAGAAAGAGACGTTATATAAATCAAGATTTTCAGCAAGAGAAGTAAGATAGAGAAAGGAAACAGATCAAGAAAAGCAAGGAACTGCCTAAAGTATCAGTAACTAACTTAAAGGAAAGCTTCATACCTAAAAAAATAGAGAAGAGCAGGAGGGCTAAGCATAGAGGACAGAGAGGATTCCAGTGCCTAATTACTGTTAAAGAGTCTTCAATTATGGTATCTGCACTTCATGCCTGCACATGCTCAGCTTGTAACTGAAATTACAATAAAAGTCCTTTTCTTTGAAAATATATATTTTTTTGCATTGCTGCATTCAAATTTCCATGACTTTCTTAATTCTGCATTGGCGGAACTCTATAGGGTTTGCGTGACAAACTGTAGTATTTAGTGGTACAATTTTGATGTACATATAGCTTTTTTGCTTTTTTTAAAGCATTTGCCATAAAAAAGTGTGTTCAATTTATTGAACAGGTCATTATGGAAGCTAAAATACTAAACCTGTTTTTTGTTTTAAGAGAACAGGGGAAGGTTCACAAAAAGATGTTTTTTTTACATCTTCTTTTTCTTACTCTTTTTATATTTCCGTAGGAGACTTGACTTGCAAAGCTATGATCTCTCTGATAGTAGACTGCAGTACTAATGTACTGCAATGCATTATCACTCATCATAGTGATCACAGGCCATAGCAGATCCTGACGCCATTGACTGGTGTCTGGTTACCATGGCAACCCATCAGTCCTCTGCGATTGCATGGCAGAGGGCCA